>NW_004443953.1:25093819-25096720 GCF_000243295.1 Trichechus manatus latirostris
TATATATATACTTGTTGTTGTCAAATAGAATCATGGAAGTCCTGAGAAAAAAAGTTACAATTTTGATTATTTACTAAACTCTAAAGAGTAGCTTTGGAGAAGTCTCATCCAGATTTGAATCCTGGCTCTAGAAGTAATAAATTATGTGGCTTTGGAGGTTAGTTAATTGCTCTGATTCTATTTGCTTTTCTGCAAAAATCAGGATAATAATATCTACTTGCAAAGTAGTTCTATCAAATGAAATTAACTACAGTTTCCAGTCCATAATATTACGGAAAAAAATGTTTATTTCATTTTAATTTCTTTTGTCTTCACCTTCTTAGAATTAATGTCTTTGTATGACTTGAGATAGTTCTCATCTATTTCTGCTACAAAAACCTGTGGGCTGTGAAATTCAATGAAGTCTTCCATTTTACAATTTATGATGAGGGGCACAGAAGTGGACAGCTGGGATGGGGCAACCAATTTACTGACCAAATAGTTTACTGATTGACTTACTTGCTGGTATCCTCTAGGAATTGTGTCTGGATGCTAGCAGCAGGCACTTCGAGGAAAAAAAAAAAAAGACAATAAACCTGTTGCTGTAGAGTCGATTCCAACTCATGGCAACCCCATGAATTACAGAGTAGCACTGCTCCATATGCTTCTCTTGGCTGCAATCTTTATGGAAGCAGATCGCCAGGCCTTTCTTCCACAGTGCCACAGTGTAAGTTCAAACCACCAACTTTCGGTTAATAGTCGAGCACAAACCATTTGTACTACCTAGGAAACTAAGACGCTTGGATAGTGTTTTAAATTAGGGTATTAGTCCAGATTTAGGCAATTCAAACTAATATGGAAGTTCTGAAAAGTCATCAGCGGCCCAGGCTCCTTCTAGTTCTCCTTTAATATGCTTAGTGAATTGCTTCCTTCCTTAAGGTCAAAAAAAATCTTTTAGAATTCCATCTACTCTGTCTAGTGTTTCAGGAAGGAAAAATGGGAAGGACAATGAGTTAAGTGGGTACTTCTGAAGCCCCACCCAATGACTTTCCCTATCCCTGACATCGCTAACTCAAAGGAGGCTGAGTAAAATAGTTTTCGAGCTCAGTGCATAACCACCACCTCAACAAAATTAAGGTTCTCTTATTAAGAAAGAAGAGAAAAATAGATATTAAGGAGCTAGCAGTCTCTGCCACACACTCTTTCAGCTCAAGTAATCTTAGCCTCACTTCAGAAGGCAAAAGAAGAATAGAATCATATGGGAAACTGGTGCTAAAGCAGCATGTCCTTCTGTGGGAGCGTGTCAAGGTAGGTGAGTCACACCAGAGAGAGGTCATAGCTGAGGCAGTGCTGTGTTAAGCAGGAGTAATATAGCATCTGGAGTCCCTGAATGGTGTAAATGGTGCATGTTGGCTGCTAATTGAAATGCTGGAGGCTCAAGTCCACCCAGAGACTCCTCAGAAGAAAGCCCTGGCAATTTACTTCCAAAAAATCAGTCACTGGAAATCTTACAGAGCACAGTTCTACTCTGACACACATGGCATCGCCATGAGTTGGTATGGACAGCAACTGGTTTTTTAATATAGCTTACAAGAAAGAAGCCTTTAAAAGTAAGATGAAAGGAGACAGTCAGAATCAAGGAGAACCAAACTTGAGGTAAAACTTAACACTAAGTAACAGTGATAAAACTTTCAGGAAGCTTGACACTTGTTTAAGATTTTGCTTTTATTAAGGGTAAAAAGTCTCTAAATTACTAGCAAAGAGTTAAGATTTTCTCTTGAAAGTGTTTTATAACATCTCCATACCTATTCTTTTGCAATATCCTAAGTACTAGTGTGCCGCTAACCAAACATTAAGTGAAAAACACAAGGGCAAATAGAAGACAAGATGCTATTAGGGAAAAGCTCTGGGCATATAAAAAGCATTGAGAAAAGCAGGTCATATTGGGAAGGATTTGAGTGAGTCCTATTAAACCGAAAGTGCAAACATGTTTTAGGAACATTTACCACAGAAAAAAGACAGTGAGGGTACATGAAAAGTCAGTGTCATGTGGATAGATTCCATGTGTCTGTCAGTTTGTCGTACTCTAATGAATTGCCTGTTGTTGTGATGCTGTAGTCTATGCCACCAATATTTCAAATACCAGCAGGGTCACTTCTGGTAGACAGGTTTCAGCTGAGCTTTCAGACTAAGACAGACTAGGAAGAAGGATCTGGCAGTGTACTTATGAAAAATTAGCTAGTGAAAACCTTATGAATAGCAGCAGAGCATTGTCTGATTTAGTGCCAGAAAATGAGCTCCTCAGGTTGGGAGGCCCTCAGAATAAACTAGGGAAGAGCTGCCTCCTTAAAGTAGAGTCCACCTTAATGATGTGTACAGAGTAAAGCTTTTGGGACCTTCATTTGCTGATGTGGCATAACTCAAAACGGGAAGAAACAGCTACAAACATCCATTAATAATAGGAATGCCGAATATACTAAGTATGAATCTAGGAAAATTGGAAGTCATCAAAAATGAAATGGAATGCTTAATGATGGATATCTTAGGCATTAGTGAGCTGAAATGGACTGATATTGGCTATATTGAATCAGACAATCATATGGTCTACTATGAGGGGAATGACAAATTGAAGATGAATAGTGTGGCATAGACTCCAGCAAAAAGAACATTTCAAGATCTATCCTGAAGTACAATGCTGTCAGTGATAGGATAATATCCATACCCTTACAAGAAAGACCAATTAATATTACTTTTACGCAAATTTACACACCAACCACTAATGCCAAAGATGAGGAAACTGAAGATTTTTACCAACTTCTGCAATCTGAAATTGATCAAACATGCAATCAAGATGCATTGATAATGACCGGTGATAGGAATGAGAAATTTGGAAATAAAGAAGAAGGAAGAATAGTTGGAGCC
>NW_004443953.1:25096820-25099542 GCF_000243295.1 Trichechus manatus latirostris
AAATGAGGACTACACATGTGGCTCTCACCAGACAGAATACACAGGAATAAAACTGACTATATCTGATTTGGTTTTTTTTTTTTTTTTTTTTTTGGTTTATCTGTGGAAAGAGGCAAAGGAAAAGCTCAATATCATCAGTCAGAACAAGGCCGGGGGTGACTGTGGAACAGACCAGCAACTGCTCATATACAAGTTCAAGTTGAAGCGGAAGAAAATTAGAACAAGTCCACAAGAGCCAAAGTATGACCTTGAGTGTATTCTGCCACAATTTAGAGACCATCTCAAGAACGAATTTGACTCATTAAATACTAACAACCAAACACCAGACAAGCTGTACAAGGACATCATACATGAAGAAAGGAAGAAGTCATTAAAAAAAAATACAAAAGAAAGAAAAGATCAAAACGGATGTCAGACAAAACTCTGAAATTTGCTCTTGAATATAGAGTAGTTAAAGTGAAAGAAAAAAATAATGAAGTAAAAGAGCTGAATAGAAGATTTCAAAGGGCAGCTTGAGAAGACAAAGTAAAGTATTATAATGAAATATGCAAAGACCTAGAGCTAGAAAACCAAAAGGTAAAAATACACTAGGCATTTTTCAAGCTGAAAGAACTGAAGAGAAAATTCAGACCTCAAGTTGCAATATTGTAGGATTCTATGAGGAAAATATTAAATGAGGCAAGAAGAATCAACTGAAGATGGAAGGAATATACAGAGTCACTGTACCAAAAAGAATTGGTTGATGTTCAACCATTTCAGGAGGTAGCGCATGATCAAGAACCAATAGTACTGAAGGAAGAAGTCCAAGCTGCACTGAAGTCACTGGCGAAAAACAAGCCTCCAGGAATTGATGGAATACCAACTGAGATGTTTCAACAAAATGGATGTAGTGCTGGAAGCACTCAGTTCTCTATGTCAAGAAATTTGGAGTATTATGCAATGATAAAGAACAATGATGAATCTGTGAAGCATCTCATAACGTGGATGAAACTGGAGGACATTATGCTGAGTGAAATAAGTCAATCATAAAAGAACAAGTATTGTATGAGACCACTACTGTAAAAACTCATGAAAAAATTTAAACACAAAAAGAAACAATCTTTGTTACGAGGGATGGGAGAGGTGGAGGGGAAATACTAAATAGGCAATAGATAAGTAGTAACTTTGGTGAAGGGTAAGACAATACACAATACTGAGGAAGCCAGCACACCTTGTACAAGGAAAGGTCATGGAAGCTGCATAGACACATCCAAACTCCCTGAGAGATTGAATTGCTGGACTGAGGGCTGTGGGGACCATGGTCTAGGGGAACATCTAGCTCAATTGGCATAACACAGTTTATAAAAAAAATGTTCTACATTCTACCTTGGTGAGTAGCATCTGGGGTCTTAAAAGCCTGTGAGCAACCATCTAAGATACTCCACTGATTTCACTCCTTCGGGAGCAAGGAAGAATGAAGAAAACAAAATACAAGGGAAAGATTAGTCCAAAGGACTAATAGACCACAACTACCACGGCCTACACCAGACTGAGTCCAGTACAACTAGATGGCGCCCCGCTACCACCAGTGACTGCTCTGACAGGGATCACAACAGAGAGTCCTGGACAGAGCTGGAGAAATATGTAGAACAAAATTCTAACTCACAGAAAAAGACTAGACTTACTGGCCTGACAGAGACTGGAGAAACTCTGAGAGTATGGCTCACAGACACCCTTTTAGCTCAGTAATGAAGTCACTCCCGAGGTTCACCATGAAGCCAAAGATTAGACAGCTCCATAAAACAAAATGAGACTAATGGGGCACAACAGTCCAGGGACAAGGACTAGAAGGCAGGAGGGGACACGAAAGCTTGTAGTAGGGAACCCAAGGTTGAGAAGGGATAGTGTTGATATGTCATGGGGTTGTTAAGCATTGTCATAAAACAATATGTGTACTAACTATTTAATGAGAAACTACTTGTTCTGTAAACCTTCATCTAAAGTACAATTTTTTTTAAAAAAAAGCATGATTGAATAAATCAATGCAAAAGGAATTTGGAAGACAGCTACCTGGTCCATTGACTGGAAGAGATCCATATTTGTGCCTGTTACAAAGAAAGGTGATCCAACAGAGTGTGAAAATTATAGAACAATACCATTAATATCACACACAAGTAAAATTTTGCTGAAGATCATTCAAAAGCAGTTGCAACAGTACATCAACAGGGAACTGCCAGAAATTCAAGCCTGATTTACAAGAGGACTTGGAAAGAAGGATATCATTGCTGATGTCAGATGGATCTAGGCTGAAAGCAGAGAATATCAGAAAGATTTTTACTTTTGTTTTATGGACTATGCAAAGACATTTGATTGTATGGATCATAATGAATTATGGATAACATTGTGAAGAATGGGAATTCTAGAACATTTAATTGTGCTTATGCCAAACCTGTATATAGACCAAGAGGCAGTCTTTCAAACAGAACAAGGGGATACTGCATGGTTTAAAATCAAGAAAAGTGTGTGTCAAGGTTGTACGCCTTCACCATACTTATTCAATCTGTATGCTGAGCAAATAATTTGAGTAGCTGGGCTATATGAAGAAGAATGCGGCATCAGGATTGGAGAAAGACTCATTAACAAGCTGTCATATGCAGCTGACACAACCTTGCTTGCAAGTGAAGAGGACTTGAAGCACTTACTGATAAAGATCAAAGACTATAGCCTTCAGTATGGATTACAC
>NW_004443953.1:25099642-25126825 GCF_000243295.1 Trichechus manatus latirostris
AAGAGGATGAGGGTGGGATTGTAACACCACCTTTACCCAGGTCACATCCAGTGTAAAAGGGAGTTTCCCTGGGGTGTGGCCTGTACCACCTTTTATCTCTCAAGAGATAAAAGGAAAGGGAAACAAGCAGGGAGTTGGGGACCTCATACCATCAAGAAAGCAGTGCCAGGAGCAGAGCGCGTCCTTTGGACCGGGGTCCCTGAGCAGAGAAGCTCCTAGTCTGGGGGAACATTGATGAGAAGGCTGACAGAGAGAGAAAGACTTTCCCTGGAGCTCATGCTCTGAATTTGCACTTTTAGCCTACTTTACTGTGAAGAAATAAATTTCTCTTTGTTAAAGCCATTCACTTGTGGTATTTCTGTTGTAGCAGCACTAGATAACTAAAACAACGCCCATGGAAGCAGCAATCAAGAAATCAAACGGTGCATTGCATTGGGCAAAATTGCTGCAAAAGACCTCTTTAAAATGTTAAAAAGCAAAGATGTCACTTTAATGACTAAGGTGTGCCTGACTCAAGCCACAGTGTTTTCAGTCATCTCATATGCATGTGAAAGTTGAATAATATATAAAGAAGACCAAAGAAAATTTGATGCCTTTCAATTATGGAGTTGACTAAGAATATTAACTATACCATGGACTGCCAGAAGAAGGAACAAATATGCCTCAAAGAAGTACAGCCAGAATGGTCTTTAGAAGCAAGTATGGTGAGACTTCGTCTCGCATACTTTGGATATGTTATCAGGAGGGACCCATCCCTGGAAAAGAACATCATGCTTGGTAAAGTAGAGGGTCAGCAAAAAAAGAGGAAGATCCTCAAAGAGAAAGATTGACACAGTGGCTGCAACAATGAGCTCAAGCATAACAACAATTGTGAGGATGGTTCAGGACCGGGCAGTGTTTAGTTCTGTTGTACACAGGGTCGCTTTGAGTCAGAACTGACTCCACAACACCTAACAACAACACGTGGATAGAGAAATACGCTCTCTTAAAACATCAATTGATGCCTGAGTAGGCAATTATAATGAACATTTTATCATGTCAGATAAATCTGTCAATATTTTAAAGTGCTCGAAAACATTTTTTTATTCATCTTTCAAAGGTTAAGTGTCAAATTTTCACAAAGTCAAATATTGTAGCCCAAATGTCAGGTGGAAAAAGTCATCTGAACCAGCTCACACTGAAGTGTTGACTCCATGGCAGTGTACAATTGATCTTAATGGATGGGAAAGAGAACTGTTTTCCATGTATAATAGCTACCAAATAATAAATAGTCTGAGTGCTAGGGAAATAGAAGAGAATCATCTGACACCCCTTTGTAGAAAATGAAAGGTAATACATTTGCCAAATACAATACAAATGTCTCTTTTATCACCACATATTTTGTCAATTGTGACCTTGGCAAGCATCACTCTATTTTTTAAGGACATTTAAAAATATGTTTCATTCATTTTCAGCTAATTATAACACTAGCACGTTAAATAATGGCTCCAAACTTGATGCCAAGTTATAGATGGAAAGGGGAAATGTGGTAGCACATGTGGAAATATCGAGTTCTAACAAGTATAGCCATTCTGAAGATAACATCTGGCTATAGAAAGAGTATCATAAGGATATGAGCTTGTATAGGGAGAGAAATATTGTCAGTCTTTTTTCTAAATATGAGAGCTTTACTGAAGACATATTGTTTAAACCATTGGGAAAAATAATGAGGTACATTGCTATTGGCATGCCATATATTTTAGACTCTTCTTAGGCTCAGGGCTTTTGCATAAGATATCCCCTCACCCTGGAATGCTTGCTTTTTACCTTTATTGCTAACTCCTCTTCATTCTTAAGGTGACAAGCTGGGTGTCCTTCCCCTACTCTTCCACAGCATATGTTATGATCTTTATCCCATTATAATTATATTACCTATTTATACATCTTTCCCAATATTCTATAGTTTCTAAAGTGTAGAAGTAGTACATTACTCATTATTCCTTCTCTGTTATCTACCCTAATGCCTGGTAACACTGAATAAACCCTTGCTGATGTAAGGACTGGAAATAAAATGCACGTTAGAGAGTGTTAAAATCAAAATCTATACACCTCTAGTCATGTCCTCTCCCATTCTTACACATTCATTAATCTTTTTCCAAGAAAGACTGCTCCAAATTGGTATTTTATTTGGAAATCACTGACCCTTGTGACAGAAGATTAATTTCAGAGAAATCTTGGTTCTGGAAATCAAATACATTTTCTACATTTCTCTTGCCTCAGAAATAGTTCAGAAGGTTTCATTCCTGTGGCTACTTTTTCTCTGGGGAAAAAAAAAAAAAGGAACTGTCAAGTCTTCCACATATGACACCATTCCAGGGGTTTTGATGCATCTGATGGCCTAGAAGATATGCAAATAGAAGTGCTATTGTGTTAAGTTTCTTTGTATTTTGCAGCAAACTCAGGGATGTACAGGGCAGATTATGTTCAGACCTTGGGATGTGGTCATCTGATTAGAACCTCTGAAGAGTATGATGAATAACGACAATAAATAAAAGTACAATTACAATTGATTACATATACTTTTAAGGCTGGAAGAGAGTAAGGGCACAAAATTTATATTGATCATGACCTATATCCTAAGCACTGTGTTAGACATTTGATATAGTGTAGTGAGAAAAAATATAGGCTCTGGACTCAGACTGCCAAGGTTCAAGTGTACCTTTGACACTTACTAGAGTTTGATTTTGGGAAGACTGCTTAATTATTATTATCTCTCCATATCTGTACCTCAGTTTTCTCATTTGTAAAATGGAGAGTTATAACTCCTACCTTATAGGATTTAGGGGAGTGTTAATGATATGTGTATGATACAATTAGAGTCTTAGACTAGTGGCTGGCATATATAAATTTCTATATTTGTACTTCATTAATAGTTATTATTATTTGAAGTCATGTCAGTTTTATTCTAAAATTTCTTGAATAAGAAGTTTCGATAATTCCCTGTCAAAAAGCCTAAGTAAAATGTAAGACAGATATTTTTCTTTCAAGGAAAACCCAAAACTATCGTAATTAATTTGAAAAAAAAAAAAAACAACAATAAACAAACAAAAAAAAAACTAAAGGCTTTAATTGTTGTGGTTTCCAAAAACAGACTTATTTGTATAAGCACCCATTCCTGACAAAAAGCATGTGGACACTTTCTGTTTCTTGAGTGATAATCATATTTGTAAACTGAATAGCAACAACAATTTTTTTTGAGTGAGATTTCTTTTCCAAATTGAGTTTTGAAAAATATTATGTAGAAAATGAAGGCGAAGACGGTGAAAGAGTTGGAATATAATCAATCAATAGTCAAGTAGGAGGACACATAACCAGAGATGTCTTTTGTGAAAACTGTAATCAACGAAGCATTCTTCTGTCATCTAAATTTATCTACCCAAGTGTACAGTACATTTGACAATGCTGAAAATAAGAATTACTATCTAGAATAAATCTACTTCTGCAGCTACAAAGAATATCAAGACAAGGAAAGCAGTTTCTGATGCAATCAAAACAGTTACTGTTGGTGATTGGCAAGAGTAATTGAAAAAACTGCTACTTTTCTGATATTTAGAGCTAAACAAGTTTTATATCTGTACTTCCTGCTCCCTTTTTTTACAGGCAGTAAATCAGAATAGACCACGTTGTCACCATCTGTGCACAATCTTACAAGGCATGCTGTTAGTGAGGAAAAAATACTCAAACACTTACTTTGTGTTTCCTGGCCCAAGGTCACAATTTCTTAAATTAGATCAATAATTTATCATTCTGGTAGCTTTAAGATGATCTACCAGACACTGAGATTAATGCCTGTAATACCAACTGAGAAAAGAAATGAAAACTCTACAGACGTTTTATTAACAGTAGATTAGAATAGAAAAAGTTTTTAAAAGAAAATCATTAATGTAAATGGTCTGATTCTAGCCAAACGGGATAAATCTTCTGGTAGCCAACTAAGTGTTAAAATATTTTAGCTCCTTTGAAAATTCTAGTCTTTCTAATTCAGTTTATTTTTTAGCGAGGCTGGGACTTGGCTTCATAAAACTAGCTGCATTCTACTTCAAGTTGTAAAATAGCACCAGAACACAAAATATTCCTCTTAGAAGTTATTAAGGTTTCAGTAAAGTGTATGAAGGTTAACACTTAGCAGCAGATTGGTTTAGTTCTAGTGGTAAATAATAAAGGAAGTTTAGTTTTTATTCTAAATTTCCATGAAAATGAGAGACAGAGTGAGATAATAGATCTTAAAGTATTTGGCCAAGTGCTGGGACATAAAAGGTACAAATAACCATTTGTTGTCTGAATGTTTCATGTGTACATGAGCATGTCCTCTGGTAATGTATGTAGACAGAGATATGTATTCATGATCTAATTCATATTTATAGTATCTCTTTATTATTTAGGTCTTTAATTTACAGAGAAAAAAATTTGTACATGATACCAGCATACTCTTCCCCACCCCTCTTGCCCCATCCCCTGTATTTACAGACAAGGGTGAAGGGTTTACTATGACATAATAGTTTATTTCTCCTTTGATCCATTGAAAGGTGAGATCCTTAGTCCTTTCCCTTTGACTTAGGGGTGTATCAACAGAATTATTAATTCAACAAAAAGTTAGTACCATATTATGGTTATAAATCTTTGAATTTAGAGTAAAACTACACTTGCCTGAAATTAATGCCCAATGATCTATGGCAGGCCCAAGACTGCAGATAAGGAATATGCTGTCATTTCTGAGGAGAACCTTACTCTGAGTTGGTTTTGTTTAGTGAGAAACTTGTACTTTTTTCTTTTGCACATTTTTGGATCACTAGGTACCAAAATGACAGCAGATAGGAGAAGTAACAAAAATAATAAGTAGCAAAACTGAGACTATTTATTTTATATAAATTGTGTACCCTTTAAAAGATAAAAAAAAAATTCATCCCATTTAGTGATATTCCTAAAACCCTATTTCTTGAAGTTTCTTTCAGAGATTGCTAATCCTAGAGATTTTCTCAGAGAAAGATGATATCCTCTTTAAAAATCATAATGCACATTAAAATAGCAAATGCTATGAGAGATCCTTTAATAAATATGTTCAACTTCGTAGCACATCATTGTCAGAAAATTTTGTTAATCATAGAACTCTTTTCTTATTCAGCAAGTAATGATAAACACTAGTAAATACTGATGAATAATTTTAATGTCCTTAAAAATAAAACAGAACTATTAAATTCCTCCACGTGTTATAATGATCACAGCCACTCAACCCTGAGTTTTAATTCCAAGGACATCTCATAAATTCTCAAGTCTGTGTGGATAGAAGGGAGAGTGTGGCATGAGGAGAACACAGATGAAGGAGTCATTTCATTTTATCATTAAACTGTACTTTAAGGACTGATCAAACATAGAGACTATGATAGTTCTTAGAGCATCAAAAATGTGCGTCCTAGAAACGTGATACACTTCATACAACTTAGCAATAACTGAACATTTTCTTGGAAGTAACTATTATTCACTACAAAATCTGAGTTAAAAATCTGCCTGGGAGATACTTTTAAATTCTACCTTTTACTGAAATAGTCTTCCTAATACGATATCATCAGCACAGAAACTTTTTATTTTCCTTTTTATATGTGTAGTTATACTGAAAATTGAAATCATTATGCTAAAAGCTCTCTAGAAAACTTTATTTTTCTACTCGGTTGTAAAATGTTTTATACTGTAAATCTTAACAGAACTGTACTGAAAATCAGATATTCCCAGTGCAAAACAAATATTGCCTTAGGTTTACGAGTCAGGAAAAAAAAATCCTAACAACTATGATTGTAGATTTCTTTAGGAGTGCGCATGTGATCATCTTAAGAATTGACTTTATCTGTGGTCATTTTAATATAGAATAAGACAATGGAAGATAATGTTGTATTCCTTGGAGCCAAAGATCACAAAGGTACTTTGTGGCATAGATATAATGCCAATGTGATTTCAAATAGTGTTTGTCTACATTGCCAAATATTTTATTGCAAATATTCAATCAACAATTTGAGGTTATTAAGCTTCATATACATGGTTCCTAAAACTGAGTACTTAATCTACACATTTTTAGACCTGTATCTAAATCTAGATTGTTGTTAGAAAGAATCTGTTTACAAATTGATGTTTCCTACTATTTTAACATCACTACTACCATATTACTAATTCAAAAGGCAATCTCAGGGTATGAAGCATTTCGTATAATTATTATTTGCTATAAAATTTATATAGAGCGAAATGCACAGCTTTTAAGTATATAAAGTGATTTATTTTGATAAATGTATAGCCCATTTATTCTGATAAATATACACAACTTACCACCACTCGTCTATCAGTTTGTCATACTGTGGTGGCTTGCATGTTGCTGTGATGTTGGAAGCTATGTCATCGGTATTTCAAATACCAGTGAGTTCACCCATGGTGGACATCTTTCAGTGGAGTTTCCAGACTAAGACAGACTGGGAAGAAGGACCTGGTGGTCTACTTCTGAAAAAACTGGCCAGTGGAAACCTTATGGATAGCAGAAGAACATTGATATAGTGCCAGAAGATGAACCTCTCAGGATGGAAGGCACTCAAAACAGGACTAGGGGTGAGCTACCTCCACAAAGTACAGTTGAACTTAATGATATGAATGGAGTAAAGCTTTTGTAACCTTCATTTGCTGATGTGGCATGACTCAAAATGGGAAGAAACAGTGGCAAGCATCCATCAAATTGTAACGTGGAATGTATGAAGTATGAATCAAGGAAAATTGGGAAGTTGTCAAAAATGAAATGGAACACTTGAAGACCCATATCCTAGGTATTACAGCACTTACGTGAAACTGGAATTGGTCATTTTGAATTAGATCATGTGATCTACTATGCCAAGAATGACAAATTGAAGATAAATTGCATTCATCATCAAAAAGAACATTTCAAGATCTATCCTGAAGTACAGCAGTGTCCCTGTTAGGATAATATCCATATGCCTACAAGGAAGACGGAAACCCTGGTGGCGTAGTGGTTCACTGTTGGGCTGCTGACCAAAAGGTCGGTGGTTAGAATTTACCAGGCGCTCCTTGGAAACCCTATGGGGCAGTTCTACCCTGCCATAGGGTCGCTATGAGTTGGAATTGGCTCGACGGCAATGGGTACGAATACAAGGAAGACCACTTAATGTGACTATTATTCAAATTTAGGCACCAACCACTAATGCCAAAGATGAAGAAATTGAAGACTTTTACCAACTTCTGCAGTCTGAAATTGATGAAACATGCAGTCAAGATGCATTGATAATTACTGGTGATTGGAATCTGGAAGTTGGAAACAAAGAAGAAGGAACAGTAGTCAGAAAATATGGCCTTGGTAATAGAAACGACGTGGAAGATGGCATGATAGAATTTTGCAAGAACGACTTCTTCATTGAAAATACTTTTGTTCGCCCATTCCACCCGCTCAGATCAGTTTGTGAGGTCAAATAAGCATAAGTGGAGGACAGCCACTGATAGATTTTTTTTAAATGATACTTTCATTAGTGATCTATTCACAATGGAATTAAAATCCCAGGACCTATCTATTGAGGCCAGAAGAACGAACAAATCTGTCTTGGAAGAAGCACAGCCAGAATGTTCCTTAGAAACAAGGATGGCGAGACTTGGTCTCAAGTACTTTGGACATGTTATCAGGAGGGACCAGTGCCTGGAGAAGGGCATCATGCTTGGTAAAGTAGTGGGTCAATGGAAAAGAGGAATATCCTCAACCAGATGGACTGACACAGTGGCTGCAACAATGGGCTCAAGCATAAGAACAATTGCGAGGATGGCTCAGGACTAGACAGCGTTTCCTTCTGTTGTACATAGGGTCACTATGAGTGGGAACTGACTGGATGGTACCTAACAACAACATCTATTGAGGCATGCTCTCAAAGGTATTTCTGCTCCCAGAGGCAAGCCAGTAGGCAAGCCTCAACCAAGACCACAACTGCTCCTCCTTTTTCTGTGTGAATCAGGGGGGCAGTCAGTCTCTCAAAAAGGAGCAAGCAGCAAGTGAGCAGGAGCAAACCCCCACCTTTCTTCAAAGGAATTCTTCAGGGACAGTGGCTCTCTCCTCTGGGCAACTCAGAAATCTCTCTACTCGCACAAGTGTGGATAGTTAGACTTGCCTCTTTTCAAGACATTAGGTTATTGACTTTTTCAAAAAGAGACATTGATGAATTAAATTACATTGTGCCCATTTTCTCCAAGTCTAATAATCTCTGAGTTGGTCTAGAATCCAAATTTCAGACCCTCTTAAGTAAAGACCATAGACCAATTTGGAGAGGAAGTGCCCTGGCACTACATTTGCTCAGAGTTGTAAAACCACATTCCATGAGTGAGTAGCATTACTGTGTCAAATCCCAGATGGGACCCTTGAGACAATCCTGCCCCAGGAGAGACAGGCAGGACTTGGTTTCCAGAGTCTGATGGGTTTCCCATTCTCAATGTCTGGTTGATTAAATGGACTATTTCCTTGTTCTGTAGACCTGCCCATCTGCCATTTGGGGACAGAATGGAAGAGAAAAGAAATTATTAACTGTATTTCTCAGCCCAAACCACACTCTCCAATCTAGCTTTTACCAAAGAATAGTGAGATTTATCAGGTGTTAGACAAGCTACAATGAAATTGTATTCTTTTCAATTTCTTACTATTTCTTGGAAAGAGTTCTGTTTACCTCAAGTACACATTGGGAAGAAGAGTGTGGTGCAACAGATCACTTTTGTGTGGCTTTTCTAGCCATGGTCTTGTAACTCCCGCTCAAATGACTGGGTGGGACTGTGCAAATAAGATAACTGTGGTCCATCAAGGGGATTGGTCAGTTTTGCCTTAAAAGAGATAAGCAAGCAAAGAGACAGGGAGACCTCATACCACCAAGAAAGTAGTGGCAGGAGCAGAGAGTGTCTTTTGAACCTGGGATCCCTGCACTGAGAAGCTCCTGTAACCAGGAGACCAAGAGAGAGAGACTGACCTGTAACATTGAAGACAGTGAGAAGCAGTGGCAGGAGATGGCGTGGTGGGCTTCCCAGCCCTGCAATGTGATAGATCACTTTTGTTTGGAATTTCTAGCCACGATCTTCTAACTTTCACCCAACTGACTGGGCAAGACTGTGCAAATAGGGCAATTGTGGCCCACCAAGGGGATTGGTCAGTTTTTCCATTCCACTGGGCTTGAAATGAGGCACCCCAGAAGCGGGAAAGAGAGGATCCCACCACCACCAAAGAAGAACAGCCAGGAGTGGAGAGAGAGTCTTTTGGACCCGGGAACCCTGTGCTGAGAAGGTCCTGGACAGGAGAGACTGGCAGGAAATACCAGCAGGAGATGGCGCAGTGAGCTTCCCCACCCATGGAGCAAGAAAGCCGAGTGCCTTTGGACAGAGGCCAAGGCTCAAGGAGAAGCGTGCCTGAGAGCACAGCTGGGAAGAGGCTGTCCTGATGGAAGAACTGTATCCTGAGTGTTCCTGAGCCTGAATTGCACTGTTACTTCCTTAATAAGCCTGATAATAGCGAAAAAAGAAAATACTTTTTTCAACAACATAAATGGTGAGAATACACATGGATGGACCTCACCAGATGGAATACACAGGAATCAAATCGATTATATCTGTGGAGACAATGAAGAAACTCAATATTATTAGTCAGAACAAGCCAGGCCAACTGCAGAACAGACCACCAATTGCTCATATGCAAGTTCAAGTTGAAGCTGAAGAAAATTAAAACCAGCCCAGGAGAGCCAGAGTATGACCTTGAGTATATCCCACCTGAATTTAGAGACCAACTCAAGAATAGATTTGATGCATCAAACACTAATGACCGAAGATCAGACCACTTATGGGATGGCAGCAGGACATAATACATAAAGAAAACAAAAGTAATTGAAAACACAGAAAAGAAAAATAAGACCAAAATGGATGTCAGAGGAGACTCTGAAACTTGCTCTTGAAAGTAGAGTAGCTAAAGCAAATGGAAGAAATGATGAAGTACAAGAGCTGAACAGAAGATTTCAAAGGGTGGCTCGTGAAGACAAAGTAAAGTATTATAATGACATGCAAAGACCTGGAGTTAGAAAACCAAATGGGAAGAACACACTCAGCATTTCTCAAGCAGAAAGGATTAAAGAAAAAATTCAAACCTCGAGTAGCAGTATTGAAAGATTCTATGGGCAAAATATTGAACAACACAGGAAGCATCAAAAACAGATGGAAGGAATACACAGAGTCACTATACCAAGTGCAATTGGTCAATGTTCAACCATTTCAGGAGATAGCATATGATAGAGAGCAATTGTACTGAAGGAAGAAGTCCAAGCTGCACTGAAGGCACTGGGACAAAACAAAGTTCCCAGAATTGAGAGAATACCAACTGAAAGATGTTTCGACACACAGATACAAGTTGAAAGTGCTGACTTGTCTATGGCAAGAAATTTGGTGAGCAGTTACCTGGCCAATCGACTGGAAGAGATTCATATTTGTGCCCATTCCAAAGGAAAATGATTCAAGGAATGTGGAAATTATCAAACTATCATTAATATCACACACAAGTAAAATTTTGCTGAAGATCAGTCAAAAGCGGTTGCAGCAGTACATTGACAGAGAATTGCCAAGCAGATTCAGAAGAGGACATGGAACAAAGAATATCATTTCTGATGTCAGATGAATCTTGTCTGAAAGCAGAGACTACCAGAAAGATGTTTACCTATGTTTTATTGACTATGAAAGGCATTTGACTGTGGATAGTGATAAATTATGGATAACATTGCAAAGAATGGGAATTCCAGAACACTTAACTGTGCTCATCAGGAACTGGTACATAGACCAAGAGGTAATCGTTCAAACAGAACAAGGGGACACTTGGTGGTTTAAAGTCAGGAAAGGTGTGCATCAGGGTTGTATCCTTTTACCATACTTATTCAATCTGTAAACTGAGCAAATAACCTGAGAAACTGGACTGGATGAAGAAGAATGCAGCATCGGGATTGGAGGAAGACTCATTAACAAACTACGATGCAGATGACACAGTTTTGCTTGCTGAAAATGAAGAAAACGTGAAGCACTTACAGATGAAGATCAAAGACCACAGCCTTCAGTATGGATTACACTTCAACATAAAGAAAACAAAAATCCTAGACCAGCTAGACAACTAGACAAATTAGCAACATCATAATAAACAGGGAAAAGATTAAAGTTGTCAAGGATTTCATTTTACTAGGCTCCACAGTCAATGCCCATGGAACCAGCAGTCAAGAAATCAAATGACCTATTGCATTAGGCAAATCTGCTGCAAAAGACTTCTTTCAAGCCTTAGAAAACAAAGATATCACCCTGAGAACTAAGGTGCACCTGACCTAAGCCATGGTATTTTCAATTGCCTTATATGCATGTGAAAGCTGGACAATGAATAAAGAAGACTAAAAAGGAATTGATGCATTTTTGTTATGGTGCTGGCAAAGAATACTGAATATACCATAGACTGCCAGAAGAACAAAAAAACCTGTCTTAGAAAAAGTACAGCCAGAAGACTCCTTAGAAGCGAGGATGTCGAAACTTTATCTCATGTACTTTGGACATGTTATCAGAAGGGATCAGTCTCTGAAGAAGGACATCATGCTTGGTAAATTAGAGGGTCTTCAAAACAGAGAAAGACCATCAATAAGATGGATTGACACAGTGGCTGCAACAATGGGCTCAAACACAGCAATGATTGTGAGGATGCAGCACGACCAGGCAGTGTTTGGTTCTGCTGTAAATAGGGTTACTATGAGTCAGAACCAAATGGATGACACCTAACAACAACGACAGCAACATTCTGTTTGGCGGTACAATATGTGCAGTCCATTTTCTCTTTAATCCCATCAGATGGAAAGAATGTAGTATTCATTTTATTTCATCAAGTTTTAAAAACTGAATACATGTTCATTAGTCTCAATCAACAGATGTATCATTACCTAATCATCCTAGTCAGAATCTACTCCACGGCAACTTTTTTTGTTTTTGTTTTTTGTCATTACCTCTAGATATATTAAATACAATTAGTTGACTAATGCCAAAATCCTTATCTGCTAATAAGAAGTTATGTGTGTTTAGTTTATATGGTCCTAAATTTGTTTTTATAATGCTATTTTCTTTTTATTAAAAAATGTCATTCTAATACGAAGCACACTTTTTAAATAATACCTCTTCTTTCTGACTTCATTATTTCTGTTGCTGACATCACCATGGAGCTCTGGTGGCACAGTGGTTAAGAGCCCAGGCTGCTAATCAAAAAGTTAGCAGCTTGAATCCACCAGCCGCTCCTTGGAAAACCTATGGGGCAGTCTACTCTGTCCTATAGGGCTGCTGTTGACGCAGTGGCTGCAACAATGGGCTCAAGCATAGCAATGATTGTGAGGATGGCTGAGGAGTGAGCAGTGTTTCATTCTGTTGTACATAGGGTTGCTATCAGTCAGAACCAACTCAATGGCACCTAACAACAACAAATGAGTATTGCCTTCAACTTAAAGTCACCATCTGCATTAGCCCCTAACATTAGAGTCAGCCTGTTCTTTGAAGCTTTGAAGCTAGACATTGACTTCTCCTCTCTAGCTATGAAAGTCCTAGATGGCATCTTCTTCCAATATAAAGCTGTTCCGTCTGCATCGAAAATCTGTTGTTTAGTGTAGCTTCCTTCATCAATTATCTTTGCTAGATCTTCTGGATAACTTGCTGCAGCTTCTACATCAGCACTTGCTGCTTCACTTTGCACTTTTATGTTATGGAGACGGCTTCTTTCCGTACACCTCATGAACCAACCCCTGCTAGCTTCAAATTTCTCTTCTGCAGCTTCCTCACCTCTCTCAGCCTTCATAGAATTGAAGAGAGTTAGGGCCTTGCTCTGGATTAGACTTTGACTTAAGGGAATGTTGTGGCTGGTTTGATCTTCTATCCAGACCACTAAAACTTTCTCCATATCACCAATAAGGCTGTTTCATTTTCTTATCATTTGTGTGTTCACTGGAATAGCACTTTTAATTTCCTTCAAGAACTTTTCCTTTGCATTCACAGCTTGGCTAACTGTTTGACATAAGAGGCCTAGCTTTCAGCCTGCCTTGGCTTTTGACATGCCTTCCTCACTAAGCTTAATCACTTCTAGCTTTTGATTTAAAGTGAGAGATGGGTGACACTTTCTTTCACTTGAACACTTAGAGGTCATTGTAGGGTTACTAATTGGCCTAATTTCAATATTGTCATGTCTCAAGGAATAGGGAGGCCTGAGGAGAGGGAAAGAGACAGAGGAACAGCTTGTCAGTGAAGCAGTTAGAACACACGCACCATTTATCGATTAAGCTCACTGTCTTATATGGGCACGGTTCATGGTGCCCCAAAACAATTACAACAGTAACATCAAAGATCACTGATCACAGATCACCAAACAGATATATTAATAATGAAAAGTCTCTCTTCAAAGAATCATTGATCCTTGACACTTAAACATGTGAGCTGAAATTCCTGCCAGGCAATTGTGCTGTCTTAACTAGTAATAAATGGCAAAGTTTTGATGAGGAGAGGAATATCTAGAGATATTCCCAAATTAACCCCTTTAGCAAGCTACTGAGTATCTTTATAAAATTTATTTGAAAACAGTATACTTTGTATACTTTGGCTTCTTTATACATGAGTGTTCCTTTCTGAATATTGTAATATTCTTGTTATTGTAATTTTCTATTTTCATTTTATGTGCTTTTATCTGTTTCTCTTACACACTGCTATGTTTTTACAGAAAGGATTGATTTCATATAAACTTTACTCTTTACATGGTCTGCACTAGGTTCTTCTAATGGGTTTATTGCCATATGAACTTTAACAAGTGGTTTAACCTCATTTATCTCAAACTGAAAGTGGTGACTATAATTTCCATTCAATATACCTCATGAGGTTTGTTTCACACTTCATACCAGATCCAATATGAGAAAGTCTTTTATAAAAATATACAAAATGCTATACAAAATACAAGCAGTATTGATTTCTGTTTTGATTCATTCCATTTTATCACAAACCTAGAAGGGGAGAAGAGAGGATAATATTTTAACTTCCTTGCAACAAACCAATGACAAAGTACCAATGTCAAGATGACAGGATACTTACGGAAATCCACATAAATGAATAATACTTCTTTTTTATAAATTTTAAACTAAGTTCAATTTAAATCAACTCCAATCATTTTGCAAAAATTATAGATGGTACCTCTGAGTAGAAACAGAGATTTCTAATTCAAAGGGTCCTCTGAGACCATCTGATCAGCCTCCTTCATTTTACAGATGAGAAACTCGAGGTCCATAGGCATAACCTAACTCACCTAAAGTACAGTGTCATTTGTAGAACACACTTTTCTAGCTTTCATATTAGTACTCTTTCCATGATATCAACTGGTCATTTGATTGAAAGCCTGAGAAGGCTGCTTTGAAAGTCAGAGGGCAATAAATCTACCTCTTTTCTACACATTTGAAGGTCAGCTTTTAATTTACTGCCAAGTGGTTGACCTAAAATTTTCCCAATGTTACGCGTAGATTAAGGATCCCTGGTGGTGCAGTGGTTAAGGCACTCAGCTGCTAACTGAAAGAAAGGTTGGTGGTTCAAAACCATCAGCCGCTCCATGGGAGAAAGATGTGTTAGTTGGCCTCTGTAAAGATTTACAGCCTTGGAAACCCTATGGAGCAGTTCTAGTCTGTCCTATAGAGTCACTATGAGTTGGAATTGATTCAGTGGCAGTGGGTATGTGTAGAGTAGCATGGATCTGCTATCCTAAGATATATTAGTAATTAGATTGGATTAAAACCTCTGAGAAAATCTGAATAATAAAAATATAATAAAATAATAAAAATAATAACATTAGCTCCATACATTTCCATGACAAATAAATCTTGTCACGTAATGAATTCCGGTGTAGCACTTGATAATGTAAGAAGAGATACAGAGACAGTGTGGACTAGTAAAAGTTTTATAGATAATAGAATTTTTAAAATTTTATCCATAAGATTGAACTGAAGTTGCAAAGCTCTTCTGGGGTGATTTACATGGCATTTTAAAATCTCCTTGATTATGTTTAAATTTTTAGTACACAAAATTGTGCCACTCTACCCTTTCAGGAAACCTCCACCCCCCAAACACACTACCAAGATTTATTAATTCAACAGCTGGTTCTCAGACATAATGAAAATGAGGAAACCACTATAAGTTTGTGCTACCGTTATTGATCTTAAGCTTTTGGGGATAACAACTAAAGCTCAGAGGTAGATAATGTTGCAGACAATTCTCACAGTGACAGCAATCCAAGATCCAGATCAGAATTTTCATCAGTAAAGAATGCTGACCTGGGAAGTATATGGAGAGGGACATGGAACATTTTAAATAGCATGGGTCCACTTACCCTTTATTCTAGCAGTGGCTGAACTAATAAAAGTCAGGGGTTATTGAAAATATATCTTTCCATCAGTAGGATTTTTCTGTAGCAGTTATCACCACTGGGCCTAAGAGCGTTGACAAAGGAGCTTTTTAACATGAAAGCAGCAAGAAGCAAGCCCCAGAGCTGAGCTGTTGGAGACACAAATGGTGTTTTTAAAAAATAAGCTTAAAACCAAAAAAACCCAACCCACTACTGTCAAGTCGATTCCAACTCATATTGACCCTATAGGATAGAGTAGAACTGCCTCATATGGGTTTCCAAGGCTATAAATCCTTATAGGAGCAGACTGTCATATCTTTTTCCCACAGTGCTGCTGGTGGGTTCGAAATGCCAACTTTTCGGTTAGCAGCCGAGTGCTTAACCACTGTGCCACTAGGGCTCCCAAAAATAAGCTGAGAGAGCATTAAGCACTCTGAGCAGGTATCTCCATCCCCTCAGAGTCACAGACGCTTCATTTCAGACTTGTTTTCTCTTTTCTGTGGATCCACAGGAAATGGGGTCAAACGAGATGGCTCTGCCAGGAGCAACACAGACAGCAAACAGCCACTCTGCGCCCCTTAAGACTTGCAGTTCTTGTCCCTGGTGAGGATGACTAAGCAGCTGCTATCAAGTCAATGCCGACTCCTAGTGACCCCGTGTGTCGCAGAGTAGAACTTCTCCATAGGATTTTCGTGGCTGTGCCCTTACAGTGCCAGACCACCAGGCCTTGTTTTCCAAGGTACCTGTGGGTGGTTTTAAACCTCCAACCTATCGGGTAGCAGTTGAGTGCTAACCATTTGCCCCATCCATGCATTTCTAGAGAGAAGTAAGTAGACTCAGCAGAAGAAATGAAAATTTTGAAAAGCAATAAAATAAAGTTGGGGTAGTAATGAGAAACAAAGCTTATATTTCCAATTTAAAACCTGATAATTTTCCATGTATTTCTTGAAAATTCTACTTCTTTAATTTTATTTTATTTTTACTATGAAATGAGAGCAGCAAGTTGTCAATATTTCAGTTAGTTTTCATATTTCATCATGGTTTTTTTAAGTGGTAGATGAGCAGTGAAAGATCGTTGGACTCAGCAAATCCATGGTGTCAGAGTTAGCACAAAGACCCAGCACACCTGAGCAATAATTAACAAGGTAGAAAAAAACATGTCTTCTGTGTGAGGTGGTGGCCTCCTCATACACTGAAGGCTCTTCCTTTTTTATTTTTACTTAATAGAGCAGTATGGAAAAATTTCACATGCTTTGCATTTATCTTTAGACTAGACGGCTAATCCATAGACCCCTTTAGCAACCTCACAGAGTGACTAAAACCGCAATTATTTCTCTTCTTTATAATTTTACCATGTTTATCTATACAATGTCCTTCCAAAACTTATTTATTAAATGCCTGCCATATGCCAGGTCTGTGTTCACATGTCCTAAAATGGGGGAGATCACAAGAAAGGAACAAAAGTTGCATACAACATTGAGGAAGTTAACTTCATTTATCACGTAAAGTCATTGACTCTAAACAGGATTAACTTTAGCTTTTCATGCAATTATCTTTCCTAAAAACAAAGAAATTGAAGTCTATTCCATAATCTATGTAAACACCTCACACAATAATTACTATAAGCAGTCTGCAGTGCTGAATTAAAGCATCTCAACAGGAGGGACATATGGAATTCCCTCTCTGAGAGAACCTGTTGGTTAGTTACTAGACAGGAATTCCTAATATTTCCTCCCTATGCATTATAGCGACATCAACCTCCCACTGATATCAGTGCAATTCTTAGAATTAGAAATGAAGATGCTTCTAATTTCAGAGATAAATCCTTCATTGTTTAGATGACACCACAGGTTACTATTAAGCATTTTAACAAATCAAAATAACTAAGCAAAATCAAACAGTAATAGACATCAAACTCGAGGACAAATAATTCTATCCAAACATTTTCACGGGACAGTAGCATATGGAAAAGACGTGAGCTTTCATTTCTATGCTTTATGGATCATATACATGTATTGTATTAATTTGAAGGAGAAACTAATATATATTGATCATACAGTACTTGTTAGGCCCCATGTTAAAGACATAAGTATCTCATTTAATTGCTGCAGTTACCCAATGAGGCTGCTATTATCATCTGTATTTGTGAATAAAGATAATGAAATCTAAAAAATGTGTATAGCTTGCCCAAGTTCACATAGCTAGTAAGGCTCAAGGCAAGTCTGAAACCCTTAGAAGTGTCTGCATGCAAAGCGTCATGGGCTTTTCTCCTTATCATACTAGTTACAGTATTTCTCAATCATTGATTAACATAAGGGGCAATATAATAGTTAAATCTACTTAGTTCCAGTGTTTCTAAATATGAACTGTTGTGTTTGAATTAATTAAATAAGTTGTATATTTTATATGCAAGAAGCATTGACAGTTTATTTTTGAATATTTTCAGTTACTTTATTTTCCTAAATATTTTCTACAGGCAATTAACAGGTTTTAAATGATTTATCTTCTTATAATAATTATATCTTAAGGTGCTAATTATTTTCTTTAGTAATTTCCACATGAAATTTTAGAATATGTCAGAGGCAAAAATTATGCCATGGGACTGTTTATTAGCACATGAGAAGTATTTAGTAAAAACTTATTTTTAATATGGAAATAGATCTATCTTATATGCAGGTATAAGATAAAAGGGTACATATTAGCTGTACCTTCATTTGTGCATATGAGGAAGTAAAATTCGTATATGAACAGTAGATAAATTAGGAAATGATTATTAACTTTAAATGCGATTGTAAGTTAGCACTGCTGGTACAGTGGTTAAGTGTTCTGCTGCTAACCAAAAGGTTGGTAGTTCGAATCTACCAGCTTTTCCTTGGTAACACTATGGGGCAGTTCTACTCTGTCCTGTTGGGTCGATGTGAGTCAGAATTGTCTCCACGGCAGTGTGTTTTTTTATTAGTTTAATAAATCAAATATCTTTTGATAGTTTTCAATTTTTCCTTAGATATCTTTTATTAACAAGCTTAACTACCACTCAAATATCAGATTATTTTTAAAAATTTGCGTCCAAAATTTCCCACACACATATTCCAATTTAGCTTCCAGAAAATCATCATTTAAAGCTATTTTATTATATGAAAGAATGAAAAAGAAGGATAATGTAGGTGTCCATGGGTGGGGAGAGGATTAGGTATTTCTATATACTGCTAGTAAGCAGCCTAAACAGAGAGAACTAGTTAATATTTACCAAAGCTTTAAAAATTGGAGACCTTATCCATCATTTCTACTTCTAAAAAGCCCATGTCAGAAAAGCATGAATAGATGCAAATATGTTGTTTTATTAGTTGCTGTTGAGTTGATTCTGACTCATGAAGACTGCATGTGTTACAGAGTAGAGTGTTCTTGGCTGTAATCTGAATGAAAACAGATCACCAGGCCTTTCTTCCACAGTAAAGCTGAGTGGATTTGAACTACCAACCTTTAGGTTAGCAGTCGAGTGCAAACCATTTGTGCCACCTAAAGTTTATAGCAAGATTGTTAGTAATACTGAAAAAATGGACATGATCTAAACATCTTTCAGAAGCCTTTGGGTTAAATACTCTAAATTCATTCATATTATTACAATGCAAACACTAAAATAATGATGTAGATGTAAATTTAATTGGTAAAGAAAGATATTCACAACATATCTGTGAGCAAAATATATACATATATATATACACACACATATGTATATACATATATATGGAGCCCTGGTGACACAGTGTTTAACAGCTTGGCTGCTAACCAAATGTTCAGCAGTTTGAATCCAACAGCAGCTCCTTGGAAACCCTATACAGCAGTTCTACTCTGTTCTATAGGGTAACTATGAGTTGGAATTGACTCAGTGGCAACAGGTTTGGGTTTATATATATATTCATTGCTGTTGAGTTGGCGGGTCACTGTGAGTTATATATATATATTTCTCAAGCTGAAAGAACTGAAGAAAAAATTCAAGCCTCGAGTGGCCTGGAGTTGCAATAGTGAAGGATTCTAGGGGCAAAATACTGAATGATGCACGAAGCATCAAAAGAAGATGGAAGAAATACACAGAGTCACTGTCCCATAAAGAATTGGTCGATGTTCAGCCATTTCAGGAGGTAGCATATGATCAAGAACCAATGGTACTGAAGGAAGAAGATCTAGCTGCACTGAAGACACTGGTGAAAAACAAGGCTCCAGGAACTGACGAAATACCGATTGAGATGTTTCAACAGACAGTTGCAGTGCTGAAGTGCTCACTCATTTATGTCAAGAAATTTGGAAGACAGCTACCTGGCCAACTGACTGGAAGAAGTCCATATTTCTGCCTATTCCAAGGAAAGGTGATCCTACCAAATGCAAAAATAATCAAACAATATCATTAATAACAGTCATTGGTTCCAATCCACTAGCCATTCCTTGGAAATCCTATGGGGTGGTTCTGCTCTGTCCTATGGGGTTGCTATGAGTTGGAGTCGACTCGACAGCAATGGGTTTGGGATTTTTTGGTGGTGTGCTTCTAATTCTGAGATTCAGAAGCTTGGTTTTGGGGAAAGGCTCACCAGCACCAACTGCCATCGAATTGATTCTGATTTGTGGTGGCCTCATGTGTGTCAGAGTGGAATTGTGCTCCATAAGGTTTTCAATAGCTAATTTTTTGGAAGCAGATTGCCAGGCCTTTCTTTCGAAGTACCTGTGGGTGGACTTGAACCTCCAAACTTTCCATTAGTAGCCGAGTGCATTAACCATGTGCACCTTCCAGGGACTCCAGGAAGAGGTTTAGGCAGAAGGTAAAATGGCAGTATCAGCCCTTCAATTTCCTTTACCTACCCCCAGCATTTGTGAGAAGTGAGGAGGCTTCAGGGTATCTGGCCCTTCCCTAGGCAGCAGAAAGACTGAACAACTCCTGGATCATCTGCATTTTCAGGAGATTTCATAGCAGCTTACTCAACTGTGCATCCTCCCTCTTCGCTCCTTTAATGCCAAATACATTCCTTAAGGAAGCCCTTTAATGAGAAGGATCTCAGCATTGAAGGATGAGTGATTACAGTTTCCGTTAAAATTAGCCTGGAAACGATCTCCAGGTGGAAGTCTGGTAAAAGACTTCTGAGATGGATGTTAGACTAAAGGATTGTCTGGAGAGGGAAGAATACAAAATGAGTTCCTCCAAAGGCTTACAGTCATCTTGGTCTAACTAACGTTTATCAGATAAGATCAGCCTGCACAACGAAGGCAGCTGTTAGCGTGGACAGAGCCCGATTTGTTCCTCTATTTTATTTCCTTTCATACAGTCAGCCCCCCTAACTTAATACCTTTGAAATTACTGTTTTAGTCCCACACTTTGGAAAAGAAAAAACAGATAAATCCAATTTAGCATTCCCCTATACTTTGGCAAATTCAGGAATCAGCAATTTGAAAAAGAACCATGGTTTAGATTCCCTGAGAAGGAAATAAAGATTTATTCTCCCTACTCCCAACTTTTTATTTTGGGTAACTTCAAACTTACAGAAAAGTTAAAGAATAGTACAGTGAATGCACTTCATAGACCTCTCACCTAAACTTATCAATTTTAAGCATTTTGCAACATCGAGTTTCCAGATGCTACTGTTGGTGGTACTCTACTTTAAAGAACTTGTGACATAAATCTATACATTGTATGTGAGATGGGTATGCTTTTTGCTTTTTTCCTGAACTGTTTGTGAGTAAATTGTATTCCATCTTGATATTTCACTCCTACACATTCAGTGTTTCCTAAGAATAATGATCTACATAACAACAATACCACTATCATACCCAAGAAATTTAACATTGTACATGAAGAGCACAGCCCACAATCTGAATTTGTCTAGTTGTGTCTTCATGATTAGATTCAGCTCAAACATTTTTGCTAAGAATACTCGAAAGAATGTAAAATAGTACAACCACTTTTGGAAATCAATTTGGTGCTTCCTTAAAAAGCTAGAAATAGAAGTACCATATGATCCAGCAATCCCACTCCTTGCAATATAAAATATATGTCACACAAATAGATATATGCACACCCATGTTCATTGCAGCACTGTTCACAATAGCAAAAAGATGGAAACAAACTACGTGACCATCAATGGACGAATGGATAAACAAATTATGATATATTCACACAATGGAATACTACACAACAATAAAGAAAAACAATGAATCTGTGAAACATCTCATAACATGGGTGAATCTGGAAGGCATTATGCTGAGTGAAATAGTCAGTCACAAAAGGACATATATTGTATAAGACCACTATCATAAGAACTCAAGAAAAGGTTTAAACACAGAAGAAAACTTTCTTTGATAGTTACGAGGGTGGGGAGGGAAGGAGAAGGGTATTCACTAACTAGATAGTAGACAACAATTAATTATCTTAGGTGAAGGGAAGGACCACACACAATACAGGGGAAGTCAGCACAACTGGACTAAACCAAAAGCCAAGAAATTTCCTGAATACAACCAAACACTTGAAGGGACAGGCTAGCAGAGGTGGGCATCTGGGGACCATGGTTTCAGAGGACATCTAGGTCAATTGGCATAACAAAGCTTATTAAGAAAATATTCTTCATCCCATTTTGGTGAGTGGCATCTGGGATCTTAAAAGCTAGCTAGTGGCCATCTAAGATGCATCAATTTGTTCCAACCCACCTAGAGCAAAGGAGAAAAAAGAACACCAAAGTCACAAGGAAAATATTAGCCCAAGAGACAGAAAAGGCCACATAAACCAGAGACTCCTGAGACCAGAAGAACTAGATGGTACCCAGCTACTACCAATGACTGCCCTGACAGGGAACACAACAGAGAGTCCCTGATGGAGCAGGAGAAAAATGGGGTGCAGAACTCAAATTCTAGTAAAAAGATCAGACTTAACGGTCTGACTGAGACTGGAGGAACCCTGGAAGACATGGCCCCTGGACTGTCTGTTAACCCAGAACTAAAACCATTCCTGAAGCCAACTCTTCAGACAAAGGATTAGACTGGACTATGGGACATAAAATGATACTCATGAGGAGAGTGTTTCTTAGTTCAAGTAGATACACGAGACTAAATGGGCAGTTCCTGTCTGGAGGCAAGATAAGAAGGCAGCAGGGACAGGAGCTGGTTGAATGGACACAGGAAATCCAGGGTGGAAAGGAGGAGTGTGCTGTCACATTATAGAGAGAGCAACTAGGATTACATAACAATGTGTGTATAAATTTTTGTATGAGAAACTAACTTCAAATGTAAACCTTCACTTAAAGCACAATTAAAAAAATTAAAAAATGAAATGTATAACATTAATATTACACATAAGCAAAATTTTGCTGAAGATCATTCAAAAGCAGTTGCAGCAGTACACTGACAGAGAACTGCCATAAATTCAAGCCAGATTCAGAAGAAGACGTGGAACTAAGAATATCATTGCTGATGTCAAATGGATCCTGGCTGAAAGCAGAGAATACCAGAAAGCTGTTTACCTGTGTTTTATTGACCAGGCAAAGGCATTCTACTGTGTGAATCACAACAAATTATGGATAACATTGTGAAGAATGAGAATTCCAGAACACTTTATTGTGCTCATGTGCTCATGGGGAACCTGTACATAGATCAAGAGGCAGTTGTTCGAACAGAACAAGGGGGTACTGTGTGGTTTAAAGTCAGGAAACGTGTGCGTCAGAGTTGTATCCTTTCACCATACTTATTCAATCTGTATGTTGAGCAAATAATCCAAGAAGCTGGACCATATGAAGAAGAACAGGACATCAGGATTGGAGGAAGACTCATTAACAATCTATGTTATGCAGATGACACAACCCTGCTTGCTGAAAATGAAGAGGACTTGAAGCACATACTGATGAAGATCAAGGACTACTGCCTCCGGTATGGATTATACCTAAATAATAATAATAAAAAAAAAAAATCTTCACAAGTGAACCAATAAGCAATATCATGATAAATGGAGAAAAGATTGAAGTTGTCAAGGATTTCATTTTACTTGAATTCACAATCAACGCCCACAGATGCAGCAATGAAAAACTCAAAGGATGCATTTCATTGACCAAATCTGCTCAAAAGACCTCTTTGAAGTGTTAAAAAACAAAGATGTCACCTTGAAGTCTAAGGTCCACCTGACCCAAGCCATAGTGTTTTCAATTGCCTCATATGCATGTGAAAGCTGGGCAGTGAATAAGGAAGACCAAAGAAGAATTGACGCCTTTGAATTGTGGTGGTGTTGGCAAACGATACTGAATATACCACGGACTGCCAAAAGAACGAACAAATCTACCTTGGAATAAATACGAGAATGCTCCTTAGAAGCAAGGATGGCAAGACTTCGTCTCACGTAATTTGGACATGTTATCACGAGGGATCAGTCCCTGGAGAAGGACATCTTGCTTGGTAAAGTAGAGGGTTAGCAAAAAAGAGAAAGACCTTCAACGGGTGGATTGACACAGTGGCCACAACAGCAGACTCAAACATAACAATTGTGAGGGTGGCACAGGACTGGGCAGTGTTTCACTCTGTTGTGCATAGGGTCGCTATGAGTGTGTGTATATATGTATATACACAAATTAGTTCATTCGGTATGATCCCATTTTAATAAATACGTGTATGTGTGTGATACATTTCCATGTACCTGAATGAGTGTATGTCTGCATGTGCTAATGTGAGAGAGAGAGCGAGACAGAGAGAGAGAAAAACAAAGTATGAAGTTGTACAGTGGTTAAACCTAAGGTGAAATTTCAGGTAATTGTTTCTTCTCTCTGTACTCTGAAATTTTAGTTTAAAACTATATTATTTTTAAATACAGATTTTTTTTTAAATCCAGAAATACCCCTATTAAAATTTGGATGGAGGACTTTCCAGTTCATTCAATGTAGAAAAAAATATATACATTTAAAAAATGCAACTGTAAATTAGGATGCTTTACACACTACTCTTTTTCACTTTTCACTTTCCAATACATATATATTTTAATTAACACTTGTTTATTGTTGTAAATGCTATATATTTTAAATACAATATCCTTTTACATTTTTAATGACTGTAGAATATTTCATTGTATGGAAGTACCATAATTTACTCCACAATCCCTACTGTTGGAAGTTTAGATTGTTTTGGAATTCTCTTTTTTTTTTTTTAATTGTGCTTTAGGTGAAAGTTTACAGTGCAAAATAGTTTCTCATTCAAAATACACAGATTGTTTTGTGATATTGACTGCAATCCCTGCAATGTGTCAACACTCTCCCCCTTTCCACCCTGGGTTCCCTGTGCCCATTCATCCAGTTTTCCAGTCCCTTTCTGCCTTCTTGTCTTTGCTTTTGAGCAGGTGTTACCCATTTGGTCTCTTATACTTAACTGAACTAAGAAGCACATTCCTCACATGTGTTACTGTTTGTTTTATAGGCCTGTCTAATCTTTGGCTGAAAGGTGGACTTTGGGAGTGGCTTCTGTTCTGAGTTAGCAGGGTGTCTAGGGTCTGTAGTCTTGGGGGTTCCTCCAGTCTGTGTCAGACCAGTATGTCTGCTCTTTTTTTGTGAATTTGAATTTTGTTCTACATTTTTCTCCCCCTCTGTTTGGGACCCTCTATTGTGATCCTTGTCAGAACAGTTGGTGTTGGTAGCCAGGCACCATCTAGTTCTGGACTCAGGCTGGTGGATGCTTTTGTTCATGAGGTCCATTAGTCCTTTGGACTAATATTTTCCTGTATCTTTGTTGTTTCTTTCCTTTTTCTTTCTTCTTTACTCTGGATGGGATGGGACCAATAGATATATCTTAGATGGCTGCTCGCAAGCTTTTAAGACCCCAGATGCTGCTCACCAAAGTAGGATGTAGAACATTTTCTTTATGAACTATGTTATGCCAATTGACCTAGATGTCACCAGAGACTATGGTCCCCAGTCCTCAGCCCCAGTAACTCAGTCTGTCAAGGTGTTTAGATGTGTCTAGGAAGCTTCTGTGATACATTGTCAGATACATTGCAGCCTAATTTTTTTTTCCAATATGTAGGTTCTTTTTTTACTCTCTTGGTTAAGTCTTTTGATGATCATAAGTGTTTAATTTTTAGATAACTGCTAGTTATCTAGTTTATCTTCCAATGTTTGTGAGTTGTTATTTATGGTTTTTATTGTATTTATGTCATATGTTAGGATATATACAGAAAATTTAAGAAAAATAATTTCTATTTTCAAAAGAAAGGAACAGCAATGTGTGGAAAAGAGGAAGAGGCTTAACACCACAAAAACTAGAAGGGAGAAGGAGCAGGAGAATCAGAGGAAAGAGGTGAAAAAAAGGCTCAGGTTAGCTTATTGCTTTGAACTTACCTAAGAGATCAGTTCCATATGGAAGAAAAAATAAAATCATTGCATCACGGCACAGAGATGGAGCCAAGCCAGACTAACTATTGTGGTTGCACCTGTTTCCCTTCTATTGAATGCTTTCCATCTATCTTCCCTCCAGGACACATGAAGTGAGGATGTCAGTCCAATGAGGCTTCAGAGATATTCTTGTCATAAATAAAATTGTGGAATTTTCCAGAAAATAATTCATTGTCAATGGTACTATACTTGTATTATTTCCTTTCATGTATCTTGCATACATATGTGTACCAATGACTTATTGGAAAAAAAGAACAAATGTTCCTGTGATTTGTTAGTCATTAAGCTCTCACTCAAATCTTTCCTGTTTTCCATCTGAGCATGTGGCAAGATGGCACTTTCTTGTCCTTATGAAGTTACTGTGATCTCTCGATTTGCCTTAGTCAAAGCTATGTGAGACAGAGAGACATGAGTCACTTCCAAATGAGGCCTTTAGAATCAGCACACTATTTGCTGTGTAGCTTTAACCATTATATTGCCAGTTATGTTAATCAGTGATTAAGAAATACTGTAACCAGTATGACACAGAGGAAAGCCTATGAAGTTTTGCTTGCAGACAGTTCTAAGCGTTTCATACTTGCCTTGGGCCTTACTAGCTGTGTGACCTTGGCAAGTTACACACATTTTTTAGACTTCATTACCTTTATTAACAAATAAAGATGATAATGGCAGCCTCATTGGGTAATTGTGGGGATTAAATGAGATACTTAGAATTTCTGGACTTAAACGACAAAGTTGTCAATTCTTCTGATATAAAACTAAATTGCATCAGCTTGGCTGACCCTGTGAATATTCCAGAGTAATAATCTAAAGAATATCTGAACAATTTATTCTTCTATATTCTCTGACTCTGTATCACATTAAAACCATAAAATACCTTAAGACATAGTTACTGCAATAAGTATGAATCATTTAAAACCCTATAATTTCTTGCAAAAAATACTTAGAAAAGTAACAGAAAAAATATTTTCCATTTTTTCATCCTTGAAAATAACACAAGCACTGAGATGGATCCTCCTTCAACATAGGTACCTGAGAGATGCAATCATAGATTTAAGCCCCCCCGATCCATGACCGACATGTAACATGAGTGAGTAATACACCTTTGCTGTCTTAAGTCAATGAAATATGCTTGTTACCCCAGTATAACTGCATTAATGCAGAAAAATAGATCTGCAAAAACCGTCTCCAACATTTTTTAAATTGTACTTTAGATGAAGGTTTATAGAACAAATAGTTTCTCATTAAACAGTCAGTACACATATTGTTTTATGACATTGGTTAACAACCCCACGCCATGTTAATACTCTCCCTTCTTGA
>NW_004443953.1:25127677-25175082 GCF_000243295.1 Trichechus manatus latirostris
GAGACCATGGTCCCCACAGCCCTCCACCCAGCAATTCAGTCCCTCAGGGAGTTTGGAAGTGTCTATGGAGTTTCCATGACCTTTCCTTGTACAAGTTGTGCTGACTTCCCCAGTATTATGTACTGTCTTACCCTTCACCAAAGTTACCACTTATCTATTGTATATTTAGTCCCCCCCCCCACGCCTCCCATCCCTTGTAACCAACAAAGAGTTTTTCTCTGTGTGTGTAAACTTTCCCATGAGTTTTTACAGTAGAGGTCACGTACAATATTTGTCCTTTTGTGATTGACTTATTTCACTCATCATAATGTCCTCCAGTTTCATCCATGTTATGAGATGCTTCACGGATTCATCATTGTTCTTTATCTTTGCGTAATACTCCATTGTGTGTATGTACCATAGTTTGTTTATCCATTCATCTGTTGATAGGCATCTAGGTTGTTTCCATCTTTTTGCTATTGTAAACAATGCTGCAATGAACATGGGTGTGCATATGTCTATTTGTGTGACGGCTCTTATTTCTCTAGGATATATTCCTAGGAGTGGGATTGCATTTTGTAGTGCTTTTTATTTTGTGGTGCTGACTTTTTCTTTGTTCCTCTTACTCTCCTGTGCTGAGTTCCTTTTGTTTGTGGATTTCTTTTTCATTTTTTTTGTTTTTGTAGGTTTTGTTTTTACTGAAACTTTATGTTTTTCTTCTTTATTTTGTTGAGTTAGTTTGTTATCTTTCTTTGTGGTTACCTTGAAATTTACCCTTATCTTCCTACATTTGAACCAGTCTATTATTACTTGGTATCACCTTGCCATCCTCTCCAATAGAAGGTTCTGTACCTACACCATTTATTCCCTCTTTTATTCTTCTGATGCTGTTTTCATTTACAGATTAACCTCTCTGGTTTCCTGTTGTAATTCTTTTTGTTTTGCATAGTCCTTAAGAGTTCATTTCCTAGGTTGGTATCTGGCCAGTACAATCTTGTGTCCTATATTCAGCCTGTGGTCTGATGTTGTTTGTTCTCAGATTGAAGGACTCCCTTTAATATGTAATTTTGGTTTGGTTTTTACATAGTCCCTTAATTTCTGTTTATCTGGAAATGACCTAATTTCACCATCATATTTGAACGAGAGTTTTGCATGCTATATTATTCTTGGCTGGCAATTTTTTTCTTTCAAGGTTTTATATATGTCATCCCATTGCTCTCTTGCCTGCCTGGTTTGTGCCGAATAATCCGAGCTTAGTCGTATGTGACTTTTTGTTTTTCTCGAGCTGCTCTCAAGATTCTTTGTCTTTGGTTTTAGCGACTGTGATTATGATATACCTTGTTGATTTTCTTTTGGGGTCTATCCTACATGGGGTTTGTTGAGCTTCTTGGATGGTCAGCTTTTTATGTTTCATGATATTGGGAAGTTTTCTGTCGGCAATTATTCAATGATCCTCTCTGTATTTTCTCCCCCGTTCTGGAACTCCGATCACCCGCAGATTTTTGCTTTTGATTGTATCCCGCATAATTCTCAGGGTTTCTTCATTTTTCTTCATTCTTTTTTCTGATTTTTCCTCAGAGTTGTAGCCAAGTGTTTGTCTTCAATTTCACTTATCCTGGCTTTCATTGTTTCAAACCTGCTCCTCAGCCCTTCTATGACACTGTCCATTTTTGAAATCTTGTTGTTTATCTTTTGGATTTCTAATTGTTGTTTTTGTATGATTTCTAGCTGTAAATTTATTTTAGCATTTTGTTCCTGTATTATTTTCTTGAATTCTTCCATTTTTTTTGTCTGTATTTTTCATGAATTTCTCTGTCTTTTCCATGAATTTGTCTATTTTTTCCTCGTTTTTGTCTGCTTTTTGCTTCAGCTCTTGGACAATTCTAAATATTAGAGATTTGAATTCCCTATCAGTTAGGTCTAGTGCCTTTTCTTCTACTGGAAGGTCATCTGGTGTTTTATTTTGGATGCCTACTGAAACCATCCTGTCTTGTTTTTGTATGTGTTTTGATATTGTCTGTTGTTTTTGGGGCATTCAGTAGTTATTTCCCTCATTTATTGATTGTAAATTTGTTTGTTTCATCCTGCTTTTTTGTTTTATTTGGTTATGTCTGAACAGGTGAGATGTGCGTTCTTTGTTGTTTGCTTGTCTGTGGGATGATACTTTTGACCTCCTTCTCCAATGGACAGGGTCAGTCACTCAGGTATGGTACAGCAGGGCAGGTCCAGCTGAAGGGGAGTTGCTGGGATGGGTTGTTTGTGGCAGGTACCAGGGCTGACAATGTGGACCAGGAATCAGTGGAGGGCAGGTTCCAGTAAGCCATGCCTGTGCTGCTTGGTAGTGTGATGTTCAGTGCACAGTGCAGGTAGGCAGGAAGGAGGGGGTAGATTGTGATGTGTGGAGCTAAGATGGGTATGGGAAAGATGAGAGAGAGGAGAGAGGAATGGGAGCCAAAAACGTACACACAAACAAAAAAGAGTCCTAAGGAAGCTTGCTGTTGGAATGGAGAGATGAGAGACTGAGAAATGGGGAAAAACAAAAACGAAGAAATAAAGAAAAAAATGAATAAATCAAGAGACTGGAAATGAATAAAGACAAAAAGTGAACAAGAGAGAGAAGAAAACAAAACAAAGAAACAAAAAACAACAATAACAAAAAAAAAAACAAGAGAAAATAAATGTCCCCAGGGATGTCCCTGTGCGTCTGCGCAGATTAAGGGAGTAGCTTCCAAGCCCTGTGGTACTGTCCAGCTAGAAGGGGCTCCCAAGCCAAGAAAAGAAAAAGAAAACAAACAAACAAATCAAAACAGAACAAATCAGAGCAAACAAACAAACGATAAGGCCCCAAGGGTCCCAGCTGTGTGGTGGCATGGGCCGGAAAGCAGTTTTACAGCCGAGCAGTGTTTCGCAGCCTTCCAGGAAGAAGAAAAGATGGTGCACAGAGCCAGGTATTTGAGAGAAAGAAGGAGGAGGTGGTGAGAGGTAAGGAAGAAATCTACAGAAGCGGAAAAAAGCAACACCAGCAGCCAACAAAAGGAACTCAGGGAGCTGGCTAGTGTGGGCGGATGAAATCCAAGTGACACTGGGTTGAAGCTGGTGCTTCCTGGCCGAGAGACTGTGGCTACAGGAAGCAGAGGAGGCTGACAGGGTGAAGAAGGGTGGAGAGTGGGAAAGCCTATATTGCTGGTTACCAGTTGTTCTGTAGGCTGCTCAAAACTCCATGAAGTTGCTTTCTCGTGTCCCATGTTCGCTGATCTCCAATAGGAGTCCAAGATGGCAGATCCATGCTGTGGTAGCTGATAGGGGACCTCTGCATGTATCTCTCCTCGCTCTCTGTTCTCAGTCAGTTTCCTATTCCATTCAGTGTTTGGCTGACTTCTTTATCTCTTCATTTGATGCTTAGGGTTTCCAGACTGACATGTGACTCTGTTTGACTTAGTTTTTCTGATCTTTGCTACGGAGGGACCGCATGGTGCTTCTGCCTATAGCCCCAGTTGCCCGGAAGTCTCCAACATTTTTTTCAGAGATATAAGATGAATTTTACTCTGCAAATATGTCTTAAGTACCTATCTTGTGCCAGTCATAGTCCCAGAGAGTTGATAAGCCCAAGGAACAAAACCTTTCCTTATGGAGTTTACATTTTAATGTGGGGAAACAGACAACAAACAGTAAGCATAAGCAGTGAATGCTATGGTGTTCTCGAATATGATGTTTTTGTTGTGTGCTGTTGAGACAATTCCATGTCATAACAACCCTATAGGACAGAACAGAACTGCCCCATAGGGTTCCCTAGGCTGTAGTCTTTACAGGAGCAGAGAGCCAGGCCTTTTCTCCTGCGGAGTGACTGGTGAGTTCAAACCGCTGAACTTTTAGTTAACAGTCAAGTATTTAGCCATTTTACTGGACTGTGATAGTGGTATGGAAAATGCATTATAGCAGGGTAAGAGGGATCAGGAGCACCAGGAAGTAGGATGGGTGTAAATTTTAGATAGGGTGTTTAGAGTAGGTCTCCTTGAGAAATGACATTTTTGAAAAGACTTGGAGGAAAGCACACTAATTTAAAGTGACCCAAGATAAACTGAGGTTGATGGACTAGAGGTGATGAATTGGTCATTATGCATACTCAGAATGAATAAAAATAAAATAAGGATTTTGAATGTCACTGGAAAATAATTTCAATAGATGCTGGGTTGCTTTGTGAATTTTTTTGCACAAGGACAGTCACATTTTCTTTTCTAATGTAAAGCAGTTAATTCTAAACTCTTATCTGAACTACAAAAAAAAATCCATAGGCTTATGTGTCGGAACCAGGGTCTATTACATTTCCATTGCAATTATCATTGCTTCCTCTGGGCCACGAACTGAGTAAGTTGTCAAAATCAAAGAGGGTTTAAAGAACTTACTTTAAAGATTTGAAAATAGCATTCACAGTGAAATGCTAAGGAGATTGAAATTCATTTACAACACTCTAAGTGTGTATTTGTATATAATGCATAGGTATAGACAGTTGACACATACACATGCATATTCATGCATATACATATATATATCTTTAAATATTCTGAATGTCATTTGCCATATAATTTCTTGGCCATACACAAACTGAGAATCAAGCTAGAGTTGACTATGTCTGTAGTTAACTGAGGTCTCCACCTAGAATTTCTGGACTTAAAAGGTCATTTTTTCTGATACAAAACTAAATTGCATCAACTTGGCTGACCCTGTGAATATTCTAGAGGAGTAATCTAAAAATATGTGAACTACTTATTCCTCTAGATTCTCTAGCTCTGTATATCAAATTAAAACCACATACAATCACATATCTGTTCTATGAAATATTTTGTAGAAATGCCTTAGTAGAAATATGACATAAGATTCTATCCTAGCATAAGTAGCTGTATATATTGAAGGAGTGATGAAATAACTATACAATTTTTGTCTCACAAATATTCCCAACTCTTCAGTGATTCAAATCATAGCTTTTCAACTTGAGTTTCTAAATATCTTTCTTTATCACTAAGGGGTTGCAATATATTAAGTGAAGGGTGAAAAAGGAAAGACACCATTTCAACAGACTATCCTTTCGCTTGTTCATCCAAATTCAGATAATTGTTGCTCAGTGCAGGGGTCAAGGCCTGTACTGATTTATCTCCATCTAGAGTGAGTTGGGGATCAACCAGGGGTATTCAGTGAAATTCTCTTTACTTTATGTTACACTTTGCTGATGAATGCCTGTTCTCAGAGGCTGACCACTAAAAATCACTATACCTAATATTTGGGTTAATATGCCACAGCATCAGAATTTCAATTAAGAGAATATGTTGACATTAAACTGCGGATACTATTACACCTCTTTGAATAACTCAGTTAAACATGTTTTTGTTTTTTCTTTTCTTTCAAATGTATTCCCATGGATTAACTACGTAGTTTGAAGGAGAAAAGAATCATCGAACTGCAGCTTTGTCCTTGGCTTTTCATTGCTCAACTGGGAGAAAACAGCTAGCAGAGAGGTCTGCAACCTTACTCTGCCATATCGTTCAGAGTGTCAGCCATAGATCACCTGTGACAAGTATGTAATTCTTTGTCTCACCAGGGACAATGTGCAACCTTCTGCTGGAAGTGAGGTGCTCCATTTCATTTTAAAGCTGCCGACAATAGTTGTCTTTTTGGCCTTGCACTAAGCTCCCTTTTGGTTTAGTATTCTCAACTTCTTCTTCTAAAGATTCTGAAAATCACCCCCTATCGAATGATTTCCATGCTACACCCATTCAAAAGTCTATGACATACATGATTCTTCCTACCATAACAGTACTTTGTCTTGTTTTCCCACAGAGATCGTTTTTACCTTCATTTTTGCCAGCTGAGCAAAATAAAATATTAGAATGCAACAATCAAAGAGGCAGGACAGATGAGTTTTAGTTATTGGGCTGCTGCAGAGGAGGAAATATAGATTAGAATGAACATAAGCAAGCAGCGTTTACAGATGATGTGCTGAAACATACAAATTATGTATTTAGTAATAACTGATATGTACAGTAATTAGAAGACCTATTCTGTCACTAAGAGAGACTATATGCAGAATCAAATATCGTCTCATGTGCCATTTTCCAGGTCATTGACAACTCAGTATGGCACTATACCTAGACCATGACACAGTTGTAGAGCAGCACAGATTGAGCCAATTTCTCCAAATGGTGTCCATCTTAATTGCATTTGAATCGCCACTATAATGCTTATTAAAAATTGGAGATAACCTAAAGCATTGTTTTATTCCAATTAACAATGAATAAAAGTTAAGTATGTGTTGTGTTCTCTTATTAGAAATATACTAAATTATTATTTTTAAAATATGTGAACACAGCATATATCATAGATCTATATATTTTACTATGATATTAATTTGACCCATTGAGACAGAGAAAAAGAAGTTGCAGTATTTAGTTTCTTTCCTTCCCAGACATGCCAAGAGATGAGCTAAGAAAAACAAGATTACAAATAGAGAATAATGAAAAAGGTAAAATTGTTATTTTTAAATACAAATGATGATACATTTGTAAGAATTAAATAAATTATAAACTAATTTGACCCTAAAAGTTATAAAATCACTATCTTTGTGGACAAGAAAAACATAGACTAGAAAACTACTTGTTTTTATGCCATAGAAGTAAGCAATCTACACAGGCAAAACAGCAATGCTTATAAAATAATGAATAGATTTCAGGTCATCGCAACAATTCCAATTTAAATATTCACCAACCGGGACGATGTCAAATTTATCAGAATTGTTTCAACGTTCAAAGTTACTTTCACTGAGAAAATAAGAGTTTTTTTTTACCTTAGACAGAGGTACTCACTAGTAAGTGAATATATGTATGTACATATCACAAATTTTGGCTGCCTTTTACCGCATAATATTTTTTAAAGATGATTCATATTTAAAAAAAATAAATACAGAAAATGTAGTTTTGTTAACCTTGATTTTTGTACTTAGAGGGTATAGGGATTATTTCTTTAATTTTATGTGCAGATTATTTCCTCGTGTATCATGTTTATTCCTTATATACTGAATTGCCTATGGACATACTAAGAGCTTCAGTAAACTGCATATAATAAGGTAGTTGGAAATTTTGCATGAATCCAATAACAGTCATTTTCAAATTTGCTTTGTCAGTTAAATTTTTTGCAAGAAGTGTAAAGAGACATTTTCTATCGGTTAGGCTTTGACTGCATTCCTGACCCAGCCGCACCACTAAGATATATGCTGGAAAAGATGATGGCATTTGTAATAATGTTTTCAAGTGAAACATATCCCTATGGGACATAGTTTATGTGTGTTGTAGATATCGGGAAGGAAAGCATTCGGGGGCATGTTACTCAAAGTGAAGCTGTCCCTTCGTAATAGAGTACTATGGTACTTGGATGAAGAGATACAGATGGACTTATTTCATTTTCCAGGAGAACATTTTAAACTGGCTTGCTCTTAAGAGTCTATAAATTGTCTAAGCAGGTGAAAAAAGCAGCAAGGCTGATAAAATCATAAATAGCTTTCCATCACTGCCGAAACTCTAATTTTGTTGCTTATTCCTTGAGTTGATAAAACAAATAAAAGGACTCTCAGAGATAGATTTCTTTAACATGCAAAATGAATTTCAATGTACACTCCTGCTGGTATTTTTATGGAAAACCTCACTACATGGTACACATGGAATGTAGAAATCTGCATTTAGATAGAAATATTATAAAATGCATGGTGTGGTACAAAGTCAGTCTTTTAATGGAGATGGCAAAGTGCTGCATCATACGGTTGAGTGGAAAGACAGCATGCATATAGGTTTTCACGTCTTCAGTAACCAAGTGCCTGTTTTGCCCAAGAAAGAACTATATTATTTTGAATCTTTGACAAATATTGATTAGAAAAAGATATACCAAATGAGTATGCCCTTCTCCAAGTGAAATTTTGGTACTATCTATACAATATTCTTGTAGTTTCTTTATTTTTGTCTCAGATACTCTTGGGGAACAGTGAAGATTGATTGTATTGTAAGACATTCCATTGCACTTAGGTGGATTTTGTAACTATAGTTACAAAAACAATGGAAGTCAGAAATATTGGGTTCTATTACTACAGCTGATTTTTCAGGGTGACCTCAGGAATTTCACAGTCCCTCAGTAGCTCAGACTTTCTATCTGTAAATGTAAAGATGAGGTTGCCTCTCACCACTATTCCACACGGATAAAGGACAAATGAGTTGACATTTGTGTAGCCATTTAAAAACCTCAAATGAGCATTATTGTTACGCTGTTAGCAGAGGTCAGCTTATTATTGAGCACTTATATTAATTACTATTATATGAATGAGAAATGAACTAGTGGTATAGAGATATATAAATTGCTGAAGTAAGATAATTGATTAAAAATAATTAAAACAGAATAGATGATAAGGATTAGAGCTATTTATGTAAAACAATTTTTGTAATATTATATTTGAATTAAGTATATCTAATGAATTCACTCACTACCCATCCGTCAGCTTGTCATACTGCGGTGGCTTGTGTGTTGATGCTGGGAGCTATACCACTGGTATGTCAAGTATCAGCAGGGTCACCCATGGTGGACAGGTTTCAGTGGAGCTTCTACACTAAGACAGATTAGGAAGAACGGCCTGGCAATTTATTTCCAAAAATTAGTCAAGGAAAACCTCATGGATCACAGTAGTTCACTGTCTGAGTCACTTGCTTTGGACCAATCATCAGGAGGGTCTGATTGCTGAAGAAGAGAGACTCACAGTGAGATGGCCTGGCACAACAGCTGCAATGATAGACTCGAACATGCTGGCAATTTTAAGAATGAAGAAGGACTGGACTACTTTTTGTCCTCTTGTACATAGGTTTCCATGAGTCAGAGTTGACTTGATGGCAGCAATCTATCTATCTAATGAGATAATAGCAAACAGAAAATAATCCAAGACACAAACATTGTAGGATGAACACTCTTGTATAGCCATCTTCTCTTTTAAAATCTCACCTAAACCTAAGAAAAATGTAAGAAACCACATAATTCCACAGGAACTAAGGGGATAAGAGCTGACAGTGACAAAATTTTGGAAGCTAGAAAACAAATGTATGAATAATGCCTGATTAAGCAGATTGAAGAAAGCTGAAACTTAAGTCTTCCAGGGCAGAAGCTAAGAAGTTAATCTAACTGACCCTGGAAAACTCCACGAAGGCTCAGGAAATAGAGGTAACAGGTGCTACCCCACTGGAGGTATGGGTGGGGCTGGAAATAGAAGGACTAGCTGGAAGTCTGTATAATAAAAGTTGAACACTCTCCTTCCTAGCCATGACAGAGGCTTGGAGATTCACCATCTGAGAAATGGAACCTCAAGAACTCTGTATCTGGAACACAAAGCTTTGCTGAAGGTGGGAGGACTTGACAGAAAATTGGGCCAGTAAGTGAAAGTCTACAACAAATGAGAAAACCTCTACAGAAGGACTTTAATAAATCCTCATTTTCCATAGCAAAACTTCAACAATAAGTCTGAAACTGAGAAATTAAGAAACAGCATTATGAGCTTGTTATTTTTAAGTATGGAGGCAACTACAACAAAGAAAAATTTACAAACTAAAACAACGAAAAATGGTGAGCACCTCTGATACGTAGGAATTGCAGGCAAGGAGAAATGGGAGCAGGGAAATGCTCTACTTCTTTATAAGCTTGTATAAGTATTTGACTTTTAAACTATCTGCATGCAAAACTTTACAAAATAAAAATTAAATTAAAATAAAGAACTGACGACAAAGTTTTAAAAAGAATAGCACACCACTAAGCCAAGTCTGATACAAGAACAGCATTTGGATATTTTCAACAATGAGCATTAAAATGCACACACAGAATGTAAAGGATCTGACAAAATATTTTAGCAAGCAAAGTGTAAATTGATTTTTCCAAGGTTACAAAGTGTATTTTTCTTGCTAACTATGCTTTCTTCCCACTCTAAGGAGTGTATTTATTGATTTTTTAAATGCCTCTTTCTAAGCCATTCTTATAACTGGACATATTGTGACGAATATGACTTAACTCTGGGTTTGCTGTTTCACTCAGCTTCCAAATAATTAAAAGGAATCATGACAGAAAAGGCAATTTTGGGGCAAGTCCAACACATGGTTAACTTAAAATTCCTCATATAAATAAAGCTATTGCTTTGACAATGTTGCACATATCCGTTAATATACTAAAAAGAAAAAGGTAATCAAAAGTTTATACAAATATAAGGGATGGAGTTTGTTTGCACTGACTTTTTTATAAAGCTTAATATAAATAGGATAATGCAATGAGACATCTTAGAGATGTTTCCCAAATTCCATTCTCTTTGTAAATATAATGTGGTCTTGTATCAATTATTTTGACTAAAAGGGAAATATTACAGAACTATTGCAGTGTTTTTTAGTGACTAAATATTATAGGAAGATTTTTCATAGGCAGTCAAACGCCCTTTTGCCACCACCTCATTTTGATTTAAACTAACATATATTCAATTAACTCTTAAGAGTCTTAGGATATTCCAAAAATTTATTCCTGCAAAAATCACCAGAAGCACTTTAGGATATAGTCATATTCATTGTATTCCAGTGTGTAGTTATTGAAAATCATTTAGACATTGTATGAGGCACATATTGGACTTCCCATAGAGTCCTGACTCTTCATAGGTTAATGGATGACTATACTGTAGTTGAATTATTAAATATAATATCCTACTATACGTGCTATTGACTGGGAAGGCTCATCTAGGCACTAGAAGCTAATGGCTATTACTTTATTCAGCTTTCTACTTTACATTGCTTGCTTTACTGATGTTGAATATTATTGACTTCAAGAACCGCTTTTTTCCTGCAGCTTTCATTCTCTAATCAGGAAAAACAAATGGAGTCTTCTCTTATCAAAATGCTATCATTATGAAAACAGCAGCAATTATAATTGTGCATTCTTAAAACAGTTCGGAGTTCACAATAAGAAGCTTGAAAGAACCACTAATATTAAAGATGTAATATAAAAAGCAATCTTCATGACCTGGTTCCATTCTTTAGATGTGAATCTAATGGACAACCGTGTTAAGTATATAAAACTCACTGCAAGGTCTTATTTTCAAACCCAAAATATGATAAAATGGTTAAAGACTTATTAAGCATATTATGAAATTAAATAATGATGCATCCTCGTGAGTCTTTGACTCTGTACATATCCCTAGGTTTGAGGAGTAAAGCACAGCACCATCCGTATATCTGTCAGAGAAAAGGAAATGAAATAAATAACAGATGGACCAGGTTTAATATTATAGATATTTGCAACTAAAAAGCCTGTCTTCCTATTTATTCAGGTTGAACTCTCAGAGTTCATTATACTAGCCAGACTCTTCAATTAAATTTCACATAGTGTTAATTCCAAAAACAATCTTAGTCTATTACAAGAATTTTGTTCACCTGAATTGTCATTGGGTCTCACTTTATTAAGAAAAGCAGGATAGGCACCCATTTGTTCATTGCTCATACTTAATAACATACAAATGCTCTGGAATTTGCTATATGGCCTTAAATACAGGACTGATGTCTTTAGAGAACGAGTAAAACAAGTATATTCATGGACATAAATTCTTTCATAACCTGCCACGAAGATTCCTTTTAAAATGTCTAGATTCATTAGTAATTGGAAGGGTTTTTAGATGTAATCTAATAAGATGTTTTTTCCAAAACTCTTTAACCTATTTCATTAAATTCCCTTTCCTGTTAATGCAGAAGTTCAGTAGTAATTAGGACTATGATGGATTAATGATGGATAATTTTTCAAGTTAATATTGGCAAGCTGTAGTCAAAGACCTGCATTATTGCTATTCATCCCTGTTCTCTGGCATATTGAACGTAAGAAAACTTGCTTTCCTTCCCTCTGTTTAATGGGCTGGAAGGTATTGACCTGGACCCACAGCATGTTCATTTCCGTGACTGAGGTATTTCCACTGAAATTGTGTAGATTCTTTTGCAGTTTGTGTTGCAGTTGAGGATAGATTTAAAGGAGCCCTGAGATACCATTAATCTTTCAGCTCATACTTTGGATTATATGAACATGGCAAAAATCACTATCATGGAGAGAAATAACATTTGTTTACCCAGTACAACTCTACACTCAAGACAGGAATTCTAAAGAGGTTAGTATTTTCAAAAAATAGATGTGTTACTTTTCTCTAAAAGTGAAAGAGTCGACTAAGTATTTTGGACAACTATGAGTAACCCATGGAAATTAAGAATTTTGAACAAATATTAATCCTAATTTTTTTAAATCCCCATTTGATCGTAGTTTGAATTTTGTCTTGTAAGCAACAGAGAACTATAAATATTTTGTTTGACTGGGTGGAGGTTGGGGGAGTCAAAGGTTAGCAGGGAAGGTTGAGGAGGGAAAGGAGAATGTGAAGAATAACTCTGATCATACTACTTGGGGCAGTTGAAAGGATGATAATAAACAAAAGGGATCACATCAAATGTCATCAATGCCCATCTGTTCTCACTGGCTGTTCTTTTCAGAAGGAGATACGTGTTACTTTCTTTTTAATATGGAAACCCATATAAAATATTTACACAGCACTACTTTGTACTAGGCACTGTGCAGAACTGAGAATATAAAGATATTTAGGTCCCTGGGTGGTGCGAGCGGTTTGCAATTGGCTGCTAACGTAAAGGCTGGTGGATTGAACTCACCCAGCAGCATCACAGAAGAAAGGCCTGACAATCTGCTGCCATAAAGATTACAGCCAAGAAAGCCATATGGAGCAGTTCTGCTTTATAACACATGAGTCATCATGAGTCAGAATCAGCTCCATGGTGAAGAGTTTACTTTGTACCAGGCACTGTGCAGAACTGGGAATATAAAGATATTTAAAGCTTGTTTTCTTCCCTAAAAATACCTGTACTATATCCAAGCAGATGTTGTTGCTATTGTTAGCTGCCATTGAGTTGGTCCCCGACTCATGGTGATCCATGTGCAACACAATGAAAAACTTTCCTGTCCTGTGCCATCCCCACAATCAATTGCAGATCAAATCATTGGATCTATAGGGTTTTCGTTGGCTGATGTTTGGAAGTAGATTGTCAGGCCAAATAGAACCTAAAAATAATCGTGCTATCTTAGATACATTCACTAGGCTTTTAGTTGCAAATAGGAGAACAAAAGTCATGTCACCTAAGTATGTATCAGAATAACAGAAAGTAAAATGTGAAAGTGCCATCATCTTCTTCCTGATCCCTCCACCACCACCCTCTACTGTTGTTAATACTTGCCTTATGAATTACCAGAACTAGCCCTACCCTAAGATGATTCTTAGGAGAAGAGGAATTTTCAGGCTAAGCACAACAGTATACTCAGAAACTGTCCCAACGAGTCTCAACTCCATCTAAACGTCAAAGTTTAGACCTTTTGCATACGCCTGCGTTACTAACCTATTCCTCTGAGTAAAGACCCAAACTTTTTATTTAATAAAATTATTAAGCCAGTATATTTTCCATCTCTCCTAACCATCATCAATGTATCTGATTTTATTACTAAGACATTCTGCCCACACATAAGCCAGGTATGAGCACTAATTTCTCTAGGATATCTATTTGTGAACCTTCTTCATTTCGGTTAATTCATCAATGCATTATAATAGAAGGCAGCCATAGATCCTCCACCTTGGTAAATATAAACTATATGATTATTGTCTATGCCATTTAATCTTTAGGATTTTTATCCTTCACATAGCACTTTTGAGCTGAAAACACCACCTATTTACAATTTAACACGCACTCTTCCAATAATTTGCAACAATGGCAACAATGCGAATGAATTTTTAAAGTTGAATAATATTTGTTAAGTATGAGGAAAAGAGAAAGGGATGCCTTGAATCCTAATACTCTACATTTTTACACAGAATAATTTTTTTCTTCCACATGTGCAATCATCAAAAATACGGCATTTTTTCTTCTTTAAATTTTATTTCTTGATCACCTAAATGCATTAATACATTGCATTGTGTCTTGTTTGTATCTTTAAATCTAAGTACATACCTGAAATAAATGCCATAGGAAGCTGTGTGATTGATGATATAAAACCTCTAAGCTTCAGACAGAAGAAACTTTATACAAACCACATATTATGGTCTTAATATTTTTGTATTCTGATGGATTTGTTTGTTCTGCTGTACTTGTTTAAATACTCCATTTGTTAGTATTGACTTGTAAATATCTTTACAACTAATACTGTCAAGAGTAAGAAAATATTTTTTAAAATGAAAGCAAGAAAGAAAAATGGATTGCAAATATCTCTAACTCTACAGCTTTTTTAAGAAAAAACATTAAATGCTTTCAACACTATCTCATGATTACAGTTAATTGTACTTTTTTTTCCTTCTCATTAAAAATCTGCCACCTTAATTATCTGCTATTGATGACTTTATTAAAAGAAATTATTGTTCTCTTGTTTCTAATCTATTTTACTTTCCTTTCAGGCATTTTTATGATGTTAATAACTTTTCTATCAGAAATATTCTGGTTTGATAATTTTATTAAATAAGAAGCTTGCGTTTTTACTCATGCAAGAAGAGGTTTATTAACATAAGCCTTTGCAAACAGGTCTTAAAGAAAATTACTACTTTGAAGAAAATGTGTAATAAAAAAAGCAGACATGGAGGTAAAATTTTAAACTTAAACAAGAGCCATGTTTTTCTGTAGGTTAAAATACTCACTGTTTCATACACAGCAAAAGTATATGAATGGCAGTCTAGATATGCAACTTGTGTTCAGCATCCCAATAGTTACCATATGTTACCTAATGTCTCAAACATTAAAGGACTTTGGACCAGTCAAAATTGTGTCACTTAAATTGATTTTTTTTTAACTTATAGTATACACATACAGGAACACACATATACTTGGTTTACAGTTTGTAGCCCTGATGGCACAGTGGTTAAGCGCTATGGCTGCAAACCAAAAAAGTTGGCAGTTCGAATCCACGAGTTGCTCCTTGGAAACCCTGCGGGGCAGTTCTACTCTGTCCTAGAGGGTCGCTATGAGTCAGAATTGACTCAATAGCAATGGGTTTGGTTTTTTGGTTTATAAAGTTCGATGAATTTTGAAAATTGCATACACCTCTGTAACTTAAGTCCCTACCGAAATAGAGAACATCATCATCACACTGGAAAGAGTCTTAACAACTTTAAATGGTTTTAAGTAATAAATTTTTTTTAAATGTCAATTTTTACAAAAGACAACCGTATGCTACGTACAAAAGATGCATCTATGTGGTCTAAAAGTATGAAATAAATGTTAGCAAAGATATACAGGAGAATAGAACAAAAAAGGGGACATTCATTATTAATATTAGTCAACTTTAAATATAAAGTATTGCTGTCTAGTGAGTAGAGGCCAGAGATGCTGTTAAATATCTATAATACACAGGACAGCATCCCCACAGCAAATAATCATTTAGACTAAAATATCAACAGTGCCATTGATCTACATTAAACTCCATATCCTGACAACGCCATTGTTGTTGTTAGGTGCCGGTGAGTCGGTTCCAATTCACAGCAACCCTGTGTACAACAGAACGAAACACTGCCTGGTCCTGCACCATCCTCACAATCATTGTTACACCTGAGCCTACTGTTGCAGCGACTGTGTCAATCCATCTCATTGAGGATCTTCCTCTTTTTCATTGACACCCTACTTGACCCTGCTGGAGCAGTGGTTAAGACCTCAGCTGCTAACGAAAAGATGGGCAGTTCAAATCCACCAGCCGGTCCTTGAAAACTCTGTGGTGCACTGCTACTCTGTCCTACAGAGTCAGAACCAACTCGAGGGCACCTAACAACAACTACTTTACCTGATAACATGTCCAAAATATGTGAGACGAACTCTCGCCATCCTTTCTTCTAAGGAGCATTCTGGTTGTACCTCTTCCAAGACAGATTTGTTCATTCTTTTGGCAGCCCATGGTATTTTCTTCTCCAACACCATAATAGAAAACAAAAAACACTATTTTAAGACATTTATGAAAATTGACAGTATTCTAATAAACAAAGCAGATTTCAATAAATTCTAAACTGCAGATTATATACCATACTCTGTGAACTAAATACAGTTTTAAACTCCCTAAAAATTTTAAATTTCTGCCTTAAACAATTCTTCTGTTAAGAAGAATCAAAATGGAAACTCTAGAATAATTAGAAAACTATTTTAAAAATCACTATATATCAGCAGATGAATAAGAATACTTAAATGTCCAGATAATAAACAATGTAAAAAAGTTAACTAAATACCAAATAAAGGTAGAAAAGTAATAAAAAATAAACATACCTATGGAATTTAAAACAGTGGAATCATAAATACAAAAGTAGAAATTTATGATTTAGCAAACAGAAAAACAAATAAATACAAATCCAAGAGCAGATTCTTTGAAAAATAAAATCTAATAAAATTAGAAACATTTAGCTAATGTATTTTTTTTTAAACAGAGAATGCAGAAACACATAAAATGGTGCATGTTTAAATAAATTCAGATTCTAAGACGAGCAAGATGACAATTATTTCCTTATCCTTCTGTAGATAGATGTGGAAAACTTAGTGAAACAATGATTTTGTATGCATGTATAGAAATTAATTCAACATTCATTCTCAATTTTAAAAAAATCCCAGTAAAACTGTTTTAGTTAATAATAAAAAATAAGTAGCATTTTCACTATTATTTAATATTGTCTTCTAAGTTCTAACCAATGTATTTCAACAAAAGAAAAAAAAAAAGCCTGACGTCATAAAAAGGAACAGTTGAATTTCCAGATATTATCACATACTTGGGAATTCTAAGAAACAATTGAAATTGTACAAAAAATAATAAGGGAATTCAATAAGGTGGTTGATTACGATAGTGATAGAATATTACAACACTTCCATATTTAAGTATAGTAATGGAGAAAATACAACAGAAGTAAACACACCTTCTAAAAATAGACTTAGCAAAAGTGTGAATAAATTTATTAGAACCTAAAAGCTGTTCTGAGATACACAGAAGACAACTACCTTGGTCTCATCCTCAAGAGGTAAATATTCCCTGTGTATGAGGAGTGAGGGATGGATGAATGGGGACTAGGTTACGGGGGCTGCATTCCTGGGGCTGTGCTATGAGGCCTATATTACAAGCACTGTATATGGCAGCTTCTGGAACTCCTAGTGATATAAAGATGCTTTGCATGCTGTATTTCCTGCCTTGGATATGCCCATAAAAGCTAAACCAGCATAGTATTGGAATAAAGTTATTGTGCCTTCCTTGGGTTAGTTTGATGGCCAATTTGAACCTGTGGTCACTATTAGTGGTGAGACATGTATATGAAGCACACAAATTACAATGAAAATTAAAGAATGAGAAGAAAATACTGCATTTAAAAGGTACAAGTTTATTAAGATTGTCTATTATACCCCAAAACTCTTTTCATATATCTGGTAAACTGGTTACATTAATGGCTTATTCTTTACCCCTCCCTGCAACATGCCCTTCATCCTTTCCTGTATCCATGCTCTTCACCATGTAACTTAAAGCTCTTCTCACTAAAAGATGAGGTTTTATTTCCCTATGCATTGAATCTAGCTGATTTGGTGGTTTGCTTTGGTCAATGAAATGTGGCAAAATTATTGTGTGCTAGTTCCAAGCCTAGAAATCAAAAGGCCTTGCATGTTTCAGCTTACTTGTTCCTATTCTCTGCTTTTGGCATAAGAGCATGCTCTAGCTAGCCAGCTGTATGATGAGAAGTGTGGAAGAGAGATTAAGTTGTCTCAGTAGTCCCAGCCAAAGCCATCCGCATTAACAAGAGCCAACTGAACCATAAAATTATAATTAAGCCCAGCCAAGATCAGCAGAGCCAAGTACTTGACCTGCAGCTAGTTGCAAATGCATAAGTGAACATTTGCTCACTAGCCCAAATCAGCTCACCTTTGCAGTCTTGTGAGCTAAGTAATTATTGTGGTATGCCATTAAGGTTGTGTGGTTGTTTGTTACACATAATTACAACAGATACAATACATATAAACAAACATTAAACTATTAAGGTGATTCAGGTATTGTATTTTTAGGCAACTGGCTTAAATTCTCACAGTAAGAAAAATTATAAAATTGAAATCTAATAATATTAGTAAAATATCTCTCCTGATTATTATTTGGAACCCTGGAGAGAATTTACTGACTTCGTTGCTGTTTTGTTAGATTTTCATGACATAGTAATGTTTTTCATAATGTGACCAAAAAACAACTTGAATCAAAGTTAACTGGAGTATTTCAATTAACAAGGCAGGAGTTTTTTGTTTGTTTTCTGTGCCACAATAAGTGTCCCGGTTGATTCTTTTGCACACTCAGATTGACAAAGGTTTTGAGACTCTAAGCCCTAGGACATAAAACAAAGATTAATCATTGATTTTTTTTTCTCCAAACAACAATAACAAAATATATTCTCAAGAGACAATCTGAATAAGCATTTAAAGATAAGTTCAGGAATAGTTGCTACTATTCTATATTATTACTGGCTGCAGACATGACTAAAAATTGTAAAGGGATTAGTAAATTTCTGCATGAGAAAAGTTCAAACACAATCATTAATTTTACCTACAGCTAATGCAAAGAGAACTTTGATTTGCATGTTGATTTAAGATTCTCCCTGCCAATGAAGTATAACCAAGCATGGCAAGTCATTGATTTATCATTTATTTCTACAAAAGAGAAAAACAATGTGTCATCACAACATCCCAAGTAAGGTCACCAGAGGGATTCTCATTCCTACTGCTTAGCGATGATGATGAGTACAATAACTGTACCTTCTGAAAACTCATTCTAGAAAGGATTTTACACTTTTTCAGCAGAAGACATGTTTCAAAATAATTGATGTAAAGGATATAAAATATCTGACTCTTTTTTAAGGATATTCCACAATTAGGTGACATAGTAATTTTATGAATGTTTGTTTACAAATTAACTAAAAGCCAATACTAATTCTTACATTAATATAACAACAACAACAAAAGAAACATAAAGCCTGAACCATCAACTTCTAGTTAAGTTCTATGTAGTTAATGTCTATAACATATGAACCATTGGTGTTAGAGTCTGTTATACCAAAAAGGAAAAACTACTAGGAACCTGACAATCAAAAATACTAGGTCTGTATGATGAGCTATATTAGCTGGGAATAGTTGATCCTGTTTTTGAGAGGAAAAAAATCCATCTAGTCTGGGACCTAATGTTACTCTTCTGTTGTTTTGCTCAAGAAACAAACATTGTACCTAGCTTGTAGACCCTCAGTACATGCCAGTGGAATGAGTTAACAGTGTTTGCTTCATTAGGAAATTGCAAGAGGTTCTTTCTTATTTTGTTGCACAATGGACATACTCAAATGGGAGACACTTGCAGAGGACATGAAATGCTGATTGCAATATTAAATCCACTAACAATATAAGGAAAGGGATGGATAGGACTCTCCAGTTAGCAGGAACATATTTTCATATTCTATCATCCAAATACTCCATTTCTTATAGTTGTTCTAGCTTTCTCTCCATGCACCAAGTTATTTAATTTCATTAGAGTTCTTGTAATTGTGTTTTTAAAATACCTAAGTGGGTATAATAAACAAGACCTCTCTTTAAGTCACAGCTGATTTGAGGGTCAAGTGGATGGTGACGGGTTAGTATTTTAAAGGGCAGGAATTCTGGGAATGGCCAAGTTAGGCACCTTAGTGACTGGGATACAAGAAAGACCTTTAAGAATTTACGAGGAGACAATGCTGAATGGTGTAATTTCATATATGTTTGTATATTTGTATGTTCACAACTCACAGATAAATAGATTGAAAGACCTACAACACTGTACACATGAGATGAATGGGCACTTGTTTGTTTAATATGCCTCACTATTCATAAAACACTTTGTCTTAATGAAAATATCAGAATGCATATTAAAGCACCTACATTTTATTAACTATTACTTATGGAATGCTGTCTGGAGGAATAAACTTAGATATGGCATTCAAAGAACAAGCCAGAATATCTCAACAGATACCAAAAAAATTTCTAATAACACATACCAATAGATTATAGGAAATACTGTCTTCCAAAGTTAAAGACAAGTTTTAATTGGATTTATAAAGCCATTCTTTTGGCCCATGATTATTTTTAATTACATCTTAAAGTAAAATACATATATACATTTTAAAATAAAATAATACAAAAAATATGAGATTTTTGGCAACCATTTCCCCCTATTTGGAACTTTATTCTTTTCCATTCATATTCTAAACAGTTTTACAGTTGATTACTTGTTTTGGACTCCAGGCTGTAGTCTTCTAGTTTTATACCGCTAAGATGTTTAGAAATTCACCTCAGTAAAATCTGCTGAGTGTCGCTGGCATTTTATCAGTGATTTAAGAGAAAATTTCAGTACTTTATTTGGAACAACACTAAAAGTCAGCTAAATTACAGTTGAAACTTTTTTTCCACAACAAATTTCAATTTGGTGGCAGCGTTGAATCTAATTTGCTTTTATTACATGGCAGTCAGGTCTTCAGAAGCACATCATTCTTGGGAGAAAATAATTTTAGGACAGTTTTGGAATAATCAGGCAGTGAGAAGCCATGCAGACCCGACAATAGCTCCACTGACTGTCTCTTACAATGACATCTGGTAGCGTGGCATCTTGCAGTGGTGGTTTAAAACTTGAGTGCTGATGGCAAATGATGGACAGGTGAAAAACTGGAAGATAATATTTAGTTACATATTTTATGTCCAAATTAGCTATATCAAAATCCTTGTTAATATAGTCAATATTTTCAATAAATGCTCTTTGTCTAATACTTGGTAGTTGTTTGCATTTATGTGTCGATAAAAAGGGGCACACCTAGACACCAACCTTGAGCTCTGGGTCAGCAGCTATGATCATTGCCAATAGCATTAAATGAATTGGTGTGTCATGGTAAGCACCCTTAAAATTGCTGTCTAAGTCTCCAGTATAAATCTTCTTTAATTAATTGACGATCAGAATAAGTTAGCCTTGATGGGGGGGGGTCAATGAAAGTAATTTATTAATTTTATATATAAATCTAGGTCTTTTTACACTGTCATTAAATCCTACTTTTTATCTCATGTGTTCAATAGCTCACAAGGTTTTACCAATTCTTTCTTAAAATGTAGCTCAAATTCATCTTTTCTTCTCCATTCATATTATTGCAATTCTAATGCAGACTGTTATCAGCAACTAAGAATCACTCCTTACTATCTTGTGTCTCTTGTTTGTTAGCTTTCCCGCCATCATTCATTTCATTATCAGGACTACCTAGCAAGGCAGAATTTTTGTAATAGTAGCACTTATCTAATGGAGTTTTATGGATATTAAATAAGATTACATACAAAAAGGACTTAGCACACTGACTGGGATATAGTAAGCACTACAAGAATGTTATCCATTATCACCATGATCACCATCATCATGACCATTTTCATATTACAAATAGGGGAATTAAGGTTCTAAGAGCCACAGTTTTCTGAGGACAAAGAGCTACAAAGCAACTAAGCCAACATTTGAACTCAGAGCTGCCTAGTTCTAAAGTTTCTACACTTAATGCCTATTATACAATGTTACTTTGTTTCTCACATCTCTTAATACTTCAACAAATATATTAAATACTACTGATATTTGCAAGAAATTGTGAAAATACACAATACACATAGTCCTTGTTTCTAGGAGCTCATACTCTTACGGGGGCTATAAGGTACAAACATACACACAACAGAATATATTACAGACTAATGTGAAAACCTTGTGCCTGTTACATGCAGAGAAGATAACAAATGATTAAGTTTATGTATTTAAATATCTATAACAAAAAAAAGTAAGTGAAAAAATGCCACAGGAGGATAAGAATAAATGTGAGAACTCAGAAGAGGGAGGTATGCCTCCCAGCAGGTGAAACAAGAAGATTTCATGGAGGAGGCACCTTGCCTTTGGGGAGAGCCAGTTTTCTATCTCTGCAGTTTCTCAGTCATATCAAAGCTGCTTCAATATCAATTATCCACCCTTACTTTGCTGTTCAAGTACCTGCAATGGGAGTAGTATGGTGTATCAGAGGGGGCACAGTAGCAGGAATAAAAGGTATTCTGCCAGCAAGCTAAGCAACCTCTTTGAACTTCTGTTACCTCCTCTGCAAAATGAGAAAAAGAAGTTATAACAACATACTTTCATGCAATGACCTCTTTTGTTCTTCACAACAATCTCGTGAAGTAGGGATTCTTATAGCAGTTGGTTACAGGTAGGGAAAGCCATTTGGCCAAAGTGAGTTAACACATACAAAATGGAGCTGATAGCAAGGTAAGTTTGTAAATGCAAATGAAGCTTAACACAAGTTTTCTTATACTACTTCCAGTTATGGTGCTCTATTGACTATCATCCAAACTAAAGGATTTTGCTCAGTCAGGACATTTCAGAAAGTGGCTCAAGTTTATCTCTTTATATCTTTCAATTATATTATTCCTATCTCCCCACACATTCATTTCAGAAAGGCAGTCCTTTATATTTCCCAATGCCATGACCATTTCCATTGCTAGGACTTAATGCTCATGTTCTTCCACTGTCAGACAATGCTATTCTTTCTCCTTCTAATCAGACGAGATCTTACTTATAGATCAAGACCTTCTACCCCACCAACTTTCACAACTTCTGTGAAAATTGATCACACGCATTTCAAAATTATATGATTATTTGTACTACACTATATATATACACATACATACATATATGTCATTAATTTCTGGTTATTTTATAAGTTCATATCTTTCTTACAAACAAAAATGATACTACATCTCTTGAGTCTAATACAGACATACCAAAACTTGGCATATATAACACAATTAATGTATTTTATTTGTGATTTAATTATTGTTATCTGAAAGAGCATGAAATATCCTTTGATGTTATTATGGAAGAGGAAACTGAAAGATTATCTGCCATATTGCCTGCAACAAATGTACTATATAGCTGGACCAAAATTATTCTGGTTGATTACTTATCCAATATACTGGTCAGAGAGAGTTGTTAACTTGAAAGGTATTAATCCACTCGTTATTCACTTAAAATAGTTATTGCGAATCATCTAAGTGCCAGTCCCTAAATTAGATTCTATAGCTATGACTACAGCCCAACTCCTGGTACAAAGAGCTTATCTAAGGATGTTGTTATTGTTGTTAGTTGCCTTTGAGTGGATCCTCCTAATGCATAAAGAATATAGGCACAAATATAGAGGTTATGTTTGGCTTGACTTTTTCCACTTAATATCTCATAGACTCACGTTTGTACGTATAGATCTATTTCTATCTTTTATTCTAATATATACAATTTGATATGATTTGTGTTTTAATAAAATTATTTTAATTATATTTGCTTGACCTCACAACTCCAATTCCTACTTTTACTCACATTTTTCTTCTTCTAATTCATGTAATAAATGTTTATAATTATGTGTCTGTGTGTGTGTACGTATCACTAGCTTAATCTAATGGGTTGATTTCAGTGACTAGAGGAATGTATTTTCATTTCTTTAGATATAATTCTTCTTTAACTTGGTATGATATGTGTGTTTTATATATGCATATAACATATATATGTGTTTAGTGGTCCAGCGATTTTCAAATATAATATTCAAAATGAATTTTTATATCACCATGACTTTAAAGCTCTTACCTCATTTTTACACATATAAGGTGTGCTTTCTACATTTGTTTGCCAAATGAGTTTGTCCCCTAAGAGGTATTTTCATAAGCACACTATGCTAATTTTTTTACAGCAACAGGTAAAAAAAATTGGCATAATGACACTTATAAAAATACCTCACAGAAGAAGGGAACGATTGGCAAACAAACATAGAAGGTACACATTATTTGTGTAAAGATACAGTATATATTTATTAGAGAAAATAACATGAATAATAATTTCTACTCTCAGATCACTAAGATATATTAATTAGAGTGTTACGTGTTTGTGTGTGTGTTGAGTGTATATGTATACACTCACTTTAGTGTCATTTTTCTTTAATATATTGACACTATGTACAACAGAACGAAACACTGCCCTGTCCTGTGCCAACCTCGCTGTTTTTGCTATGCCTGAGCCCTTTGTTACAGCCACTGTGTTAATCCATCTCATTGAGGGTCTTCTTCTTTTTTGCTGATCTTCTATTTTACTAAGCGTGGTGTCCTTCTCCAGGGACTGATGTCTCCTGAAAACATGTCCAAAGTATGTGAGATGCAGTCTCAACATCCTTGCTTCCAAGGAGCATTCTGATTGTACTTCTTCCAACACAGATTTGTTCGTTCTTTTGGCACTCCATGGTGTGTTCAATATTCTTTTCCAACACAACAATTCAAAAGCGTCAATTCTTCAGTCTTCCTTATTCATTGTGCAGCTTTCGCATGCATATAAGGTGATTGAAAACATCATGGCTTGGGTCAGGCACACCTTAGTCCTCAAGGTGACATCTATTTTTTAACACTTTAAAGAGATCTCTTGCAGCCAATTTGCCCAATGCAATGTGTCTTTTGATTCCTTGACTGCTGCTTCCATGGGTTTTGATTGTGGGTCCAAGTAAAATGAAATCCTTGACAACTTTAGTCTTTTCTCTGTTTATCATGATAACAATTAAATGTTCTGAAATTATTGGTCCAGTTGTGATGATTTTTGTTTTCGTTATGTTAAGTTGTAATCCATACTGAAGGCTGTGGTCTTTGATCTTCATCAATAAGTACTTCAAGTCCTCTTCATTTTCAGCAAGCAGGGTTGTGTCATCTGCATAACATAGATTGTTAATGAGTCTTTCTCCAATCCTGATGTCCTGTTCTTCTTCATATAGTCCAGCTTCTTGGATTATTTGTTCAGCATAAAGATTGAATGGGCATGGTGCAAGGATACAAACCTGACACTCACCTTTCCTGACTTTAAAACAGGCAGTATCCTCTTTTTCTGTTTGAATGACTGCCTCTTGATCCGGGTACAGAGTCCTCATGAACAAATTAAGTGCTCCAGAATCCCCATTCTCTGCAATATTATCCACAATTTATTATGATCCACACAGTCGAATGCCTCAGCATAGTCAATAAAATGCATGTAAACATCTTTCCGGTATTCTCTGCTTTCAGCCAGAATCCATCTGACATCAGCAATTGCATCCCTGATTCCACATCCTCTTCTAAATCCGGCTTGAATTTCTGGCAGTTCCCTGTCCATATACTGCTGTAGCCACTTTTGAATGATCTTCATTAACATTTTGCTTGCATGTGATATTAATGATATAGTTTGATAATTTCCACATTCAGTTGAATCACCTTTCTTGGGAATAGGCATAAATATGGATCTCTTCCAGTTGGTTGACTAGGTAGCTGTCTTCCAAATTTCTTGGCATAGACAAGTGAGCACTTCCAGCACTGCATCTGTTTGTTGAAACATCCCAACTGGTATTCCATCAATTCCTGGAGGCTTGTTTTTTGCCAATGCCTTCAGTGCAGCTTGGACTTCATCCTTCAGTACCATCGGTTCCTGGTCATATGTTACCTCCTGAAATGGTTGAACGTTGACCAATTTTTTTCGGTATAGTGACTCTTTGTATTCCTTCCATCTTCTTTTGATGCTTCCTGTATTGTTTAATATTTTCTCCATAGAATCCTTCAGTATTGCAACTCGAGGATTGACATTTTCTCAGTTCTTTCAGCTCAAGAAATGCTGAGTGTGTTCTTCTCTTTTGGTTTTCTATCTCCAGGTCTTTGCACATATCATCATAATACTTTATCTTCTTGAGCAGCCCTTTGAAATGTTCTGTTAAAGGCACTAATAACTCTATTTCTAGTAGTAAAAAGGGCACTAATAGTCTGTAGTGTGATGTGGCAGTGTTGTCTTTAGGTGCCATTGAGTTGGCTCCAACTCATAGTGACCCCATGTATAACAGAAGAAGCATTGCTCAATTCTGTGCCATCCTTACAATCGTTGCTGTTTTGAGCCCATTGTTGAAGCCATTGTGTCAATCCATCTCATAGAGGATTTTCTTCTTTTTCATTGACCCTCCACTTTACCAAGCATGATGCCTTTCTCTTGTGATTGATCTCTCCTGATGACATGTCCAAAGTAAGTGAGATGAAGTCTAGTCATCCTTGCCTGTAAGGAAGGAGCCCTGATGCCACAACAGTTAAGCACTAAAGATTACACCCTAGGGAACCCTAAAGGGCAGTTCTACTCTGTCATATAGGGCTACTATGAGTCAGATTTGACTAGACGGTACACAGTAACAACTACAAAGATATGACAATAGAGGTATGCGAAGTATCACCTAGTCAAATACTTATGAGAGATAAGCCTCTGAGAGATCATGTTTTTGATACCTTAGGAAATTTTGCCAAATCTCTATCCTGAATTGCCTAATTAAGAGTAGCTGTTCAATCAAAGTCTAGGAGACCTTCTGGGATATTGTGGAATAGTCTTCTATTACCCTAAGGTTAATGATAATATCAGACTATATAGAGAGCTGTCAAAGATCATGACAAGTTATAACCCAATTAGTTTATAATGATATTTTTCAGCACCTGTATAAGTTTTGTATTGCAGTTTTTTGTTTTTTACAAAATATTACCACATTTGTGAAAATTATTTCAACTCCTTACTTATTGAGAACACATATTTTTTCTGCCCCACCGGGATAATTAAATTAAATATTTTTCCCATTTATTAAAATAAAATCCATCTTGTCCTAAAAGAGCAGGTAATCTTCAAAGTGAGTAAGTTGGTTTCTTTTTATATTTAAATATGTATGAATTGTATATATATTTGATATTTTAGGAACATAAAAAAAGCCATTTTGTTCCAGCAAAATGGCGCTCTAGGCAGAAGCACCACACCATCCCTCCACAGCAAAGATCTGAAAAACTAAGCCAAACAGAGAAAACAGCAATCCTGAAACCCTAAAACATCAAATGAAGAGATAAAGAACTCAGCCAAGCACCAAATGGAGTGAGAAAACTGAGAGAGAACGGAGAGCGAGGAGAGACTCATGCAGAGGTCCCCTATCAGCTAACACAGTACGGATCAGCCATCTTGGACTCCTATCAGAGACCAGCAAATACGGGGTACAAGAAAGCAGCTTCACGGAGCTTCCAGCAGGAGACAAAACATTTGTGATATACTCTTTCCCACCTCCCACCCTTATTCACCCCCACTAGGCCTCCTCTGCTTCCTGCAGCCATAGTCTCTTGGCAAGGAAGCTCTGGCTGCTTGGATTCCACCCGCTCTCACTGGCCGGCTCCCTGAGTGCCATTTGTTGGCTGCTGGTGTTGCTTTTTTCTGCTTCTTGGATTTCTTCCTTACCTCTCACCACCTCCCCCTCCTTTTGCTCAAATACCTGGCTCAGTGTGCCATCTTTGCTTCTTCCTAAGGGGCTGCAGAGCTCCGTTTGAGTGTGGAACTGCTTCCTGGTCTGGGCTGCCTTGCTGGTGGGATCCCGGGGCTTTTGTTTGTTTGTTTGTATTGAATTGTTTCTTTGTTTTCTTTTCCTTTTCTCGAGTTGGCAGCCCATTCTGGCCAGGCAGTGCTGCGTGGCTTGGAACCTACCCCCTCAGCTTGCACAGACGTGCAGAGGGATCCCTGAGAGCGTTTCTTTCTTCTTCGGTTTTTTTTTTTCTTTCTGTTTTTTTGGGGTCTTTTCTTATTTTATTTTATTTTTTTTAAATTTCTTTTGTCTTCTTTTCCCTGTTTTTCCCTTTTTGTCTTTCTTCATTACTCAGTTTCTTGTCTCTCTGTGCCTTCCTTCTCTTCTTGTTCCCTGAATACCTGGTGCTGAATACCTCTATGCCTTCTAGCCAGGCTGTACTGCATCACCTGGGAACAACTTCCTCAGACCTCATAACTGTACTGGTGAGATCCATGGGAACTTTGCTGTTCTTTTTTCTTTCTAATTTTTATTTATTCATTCTTTTCTTTTTTTTCTTCTTCTTCCCCTTTTTGTTTTTCTCCATTTCATAGTCTCTCATCTCTCCACTCCAACGGCAAGCTCCTCTAGCACTCTTCTTTGTTTGTTTGTATGTTTTTGGCTCCTGTTCCTCTCTCTTCTCTCCCATATCCATCTTAGCTCCACACATAACAATCTCCCCCCTCCATCCTGCCAACCTGCACCGAGCGCTTAACATCACACCACCAAGCAGCACAGGCACGGCTTACCGGAACCTGCCCTGCATGGATTACCAACCTGCCCTGGTGGCTGTAGTAAGTCCCACTAACAGCCTATCCCAGCAACTTCTCTTCAGCTAGACCTGCCCTGCTGTACCATATCTGAGTGACTGACCCTGCCAATTGGAGAAGGAGGCAAAAAGTATCGTGCCCACAGATGAGCAAACAACAAAGAACACACAGTCCGCCTATTCAGACATAGCCAAATTAAAAAAAAAGGATGAAACAAACAAATCTACAATCAATAAACAAGAAAAAAAACTACCTAATGCCCCAAAGACAGCAGACAATATCAAAACATTAACAAAAACAGGACAGGATAGTTCCAGTAGGTGTCCAAAATAAAACACCAGATGACTTTCCAATGGAAGAAAAAGCACTAGAACTACCTGATAGGGAATTCAAATCTCTAATACTCAGAATTATCCAAGAGTTGAAGCAAAAAACAGACAAAAATGAGGAAAAAATAGACAAATTCATGGAAAAGTCAGACATATTCATGGAAAATGCGGACAAAAAAATGGAAGAATTCAGGAAAATAATACAGGAACAAAATGCCAAAATAAATTCACAACCAGAAATTATACAAAAACAACAATTAGAAATCCAAAAGATAAACCACAAGATTTCAGAAATGGACAGTGTCATAGAAGGGCTGAGAAGCAGATTTGAAACGGTGGAAGGATCAGTGGAATTGAAGACAAACACTTGGATACAACTCTGTTCGAGGAAAACTCAGAAAAAAGAACAAAGAAAAATGAAGAGACCCTGAGAGTTATGTGGGGTACAATCAAAAGCAAAACTTTGCGAGTGATCGGAGTTCCAGAACAGGGGGAGAAAACAGAAGACACAGAGAGGATCACTGAAGAACTGCTGACAGAAAACTCTCCCAATATCATGAAAGATGAAAAGGTGGCCATCCAAGAAACTCAATGAACCCCACGTAAGATAGGCCCCAAAAGAAAATCACAAAGGCATATCATAGTCACTCTCGCCAAAACCAAAGACAAACAAAGAATCCTGAAAGCACCTTGAGAAAAACAAAAAGTCACATGCAGAGAAGAAACAATAAGACTAAGCTCCGATTATTCAGCAGAAACCATGCAGGCAAGAAGGCAATGGAATGACATATATAAAACCTTGAAAGAAAAAAATTGCCAGCCAAGAGTAATATATCCTGCAAAACTCTCATTCAAATATGATGGTGAAATTAGGACATTTCCAGATAAACAGAAATTAAGGGAATATGTAAAAACAAAACCAAACTTTAAGAATTATTAAAGGTTGCATAGTATCCCATTGTGTGTATGTACCATAATTTGTTTATCCATTCATCCGTTGATGGGCATCTAGGTTGTTTCCATCTTTTTGTTATTGTGAACAATGCTGCCATGAACATAGGTGACAACTCTTATTTCTCTAGGATATATTCCTAGGAGTGGGATTGCTAGATCGTATGGTATTTTTATTTCTAGAAAAAGGACCAATATTGTATGAGACCTCTATTGCAAAAACCCATGAAAAAATTTACACACAAAAAGTAACAATTTTTGTTGGTTACCAGGGATGGGAGGGGTGGGGGGGGAATACTAAATAGGCAATAGATAAGTAGTATCTTGGGTGAAGGGTGAGACAGTACACTATACTGGGGAAACCATCACAGCTTGTACAAGGAAAGGTCATGGAAGCTCCATAGATACATCCAAACTCCCTGAGGGACTGAATTGCTGGGCGGAGGGCTGTGAGACCATGGTCTAGGGGAACATCTAGCTCAATTGGCATAGCACAGTTTATAAAGACAATGTTCTACATTCTGCCTTGGTGAGTAGTGCCTGGGGTCTTAAAATCCTGAGCAGCCATCTAAGATACTCCACTGGTCTCATCCCTTCGGGAGCAAGGGAGAATGAAGAGAACAGGATAGAAGGAAAAGATTAGTCCGAAGGACTAATGGACCGCAGCTACCAAGGCCTTCACCAGACTGAGTCCAGTACAGCTAGATGGTGCCCGGCTACCACCACTGACTGCTCTGACCAGGATCACAACAGAGGGTTCTGGACAGAGCTGGAGAAGGATTTAGAACAAGATTCTTACTCACAAAAGAAAGACCAGATTTACTGGCCTAAAGGAGACTGGAGAAACCCTGAGAGTATGGTCCGCAGACACCCTTTTAGCTCTGTGGTGAAGTCACTTCTGAGGTTCACCATTCAGCTGAGGATTGGACAGCCCCATAAAACCAAATGGGACTAATGAGGCACAGCAGTCCAGGGGCAAGGGCTAGAAGGCAGAAGGGGACAGGAAAGCTGGTGACAGGGAACTCAAGGGTGAGTAAGGACAGTGTTGATGTGTAGTGAGGTTGTTAACCATTGTCATAGGGCAACATGTGTACTAACTGTTTAATGAGAAAATATTTTGTTCTGTAAACCTTCATCTAAAGTGAGAATAGCAGCACAACTCGAAGAGTGTAGTTGATGTCACTGAACTGTGCATGTAGAAATTTTTGAAATGGCGTCTCTTTGGCTATAAATATTTTCACCAAAAAAAATTGAGAAGGGAGAGTGTTGACATGTCATGGGGTCGTTAACCAATGTCATAAAACAATATGTTACTACTGTTTACTGAGAAACTATTTGTTCTGTAAACCTTCACCTGAAGTACAATAAAAAAAATAATATTATAAAAAAAAGCCATTTTGCTGAAGTAATCTTTGAGACTGAGAGGTCATATAATATATTTTACATTAAACATAAGAGTAAGGAGTAAACTTAGTTTTATAGACTATTTTTTTGAGTGTGTGAGTCTATAATTTGTGTCTTTATTCATATTCTAACAAAATATTAGGGAAGAGAACACATTCATTATCTTGTAACAAGATTATTAATTAATTTTCCTTGTAAGGGCAAAGAAATAGAACAGTCATCTTTTCCCTTACTTTTTCCCCTGATATTTATAAGTAAATCTCTAACTACTTTAAATGCATATATAATAGGCATATCGGAAAATATTATTTTAGACATATTTACATTGGGAGTGAATCCTTATTATTTATCATTATTCTGGGTAATTCAGACTCTCACTCCTCTATCAGAAAACAAAAAAACATTTCTGGGAAGCAATGGGAAAGGAATTCACTACCTTTAATAACATTGCATCAAGATTTTACCAGATTCTCAAGCTAGATAACTGCAGCTAGATGCTGCAGTTAGAAAGAGATATTGAAATACCTTAGTCAGCTCATGAAAAAATTTACATTGTCTGGTGATTGTAAATATCCACTGAGTAGGAGTCAGCTCATTGGTTAGACCATGTACCTACCCAAGACTGCCTTCAAAGGTCCTTCTGTTCATATCTTTTCCAGAATATCTTTTTCTCCAACCAGACATATTCATTTGAGATGAACCTTGAAATTTAGTAAGCTTTTACTAATTTCCTCATGTACTCTAAGATTCTACAATTACTAACTTCCTTGACTGCATAGTAAAAGATGAAAAACAGCATTTCATTTTAACTTATATACCCAGGAACTACCAGGAAGTTTTATACACACAGACACACAACACACACACACAAAAAACAAAATAAAGCCGGTTCTTCAGTTTTCATTAACTTTTTAGGATAGCTTGTATACGTTTAAGAAAATGGTACTGAAAAATTCCAAATTCTATTTAAGAAATTACTACGGATATTGCAAATCTCTAGAAGAAATCTTGCAATGTCAGGACTTAGTCTATCCTAAATTAAATTTAGAAAGTATATAAAGTGTTATCAGGGTATATGAGAGTATAACATTATTAGCTCTTTATGACCATATTATATATTTCATAATACATTATTGTGCAATTAAAGTAATTACTTTCTTCAATCAGAAAATTTCTACATGTATTAACTTATTTCTGAAAAACAGTCTAACCTAAACCGACTAACCAGCTTTTAAGCTTGCTTTAAAGAGAAGTAGAGACTGGCTCATGAATGTTCATCTTACTGTGAATCTAACTGTGAAAGATTGGTCTGTATTTTGACACCAAGCATCAAATGGTGTTATCTTTAGACTAAAAACAATCATCTTCTCTCTTAAAAGAGTAATCATATTTTATCCTCTACTATCATTCATCTTTCTCCTCCTCCTTATGTCTCTTTTAAAAATGTTCAAATTTTCTCAAAAATTTTTAACAGAGTTATGATGATATTACCAGTAATTTTTATAATCCAATTCTTCTCTAAGTACATTAAAATTTAATGTAGGCTGGCAATGGCAATTGTAGCAAAAACATAATCTGCATAAAACATGAGGCAGCATGAAGCAGAGCTATTCAGAAGGGATTCAAGCTTCCAGTGTTAACTTTCACAATTTAATTCTATGCCAGGAAAGCTCACACAGAGAAGTTTGCAATTTAGGATTAAGGAAAGTTTCAGCGTCTCAGTAGTGGATCAGTCACACGTCTCTCTTCTGTTTCTTCTATTTAGGTACTTTCAAACTGTTCAGATCTCAGCTATGTAGGTGTATATCACTGTAGAGCTTGTCAGTTCAGACACTGCTTAGGCATGTACAGGCCAGTAGCGTCATGAATCCCAAAATATAATGTATTCTTCGTATGTTTTATGTTAAAGGTAACTGTTGGAAATAACTCTCATATTAATAAATTTGGTTCTAATGAATTTAACCATAGCACATATATACAGGGAATTTTCAATATACTATATTAATGTAAAAGAGTCCCGATGGAGCAGTGGTTAAAGCACTCGGCAGCGAATGGAAAGGTCGGTTGTTCCAACCTAAAAGCTGCTCCGCAGGAGAAAGATGGGAAGTCTGCTTCCGTAAAGATTTACTGCCTTGGAAATCCCATGGGGCTGTTCAGCTCTGTCCTATAGGGTTGCTCTTAGTTGAAATCAGCTGGATTGCAATGGGATTGGGTTATATTAATGTAATTATGGTCAGCCACCAATCTTCTCCTATTTTATCCACAGCAATTTAGATATGGAAGAGACAATAATGACTTTTGGGGTTCAAACTTATTCTAAGACATGAAAACAAAACAAAAACAAACAAAAAGAGTGAAAGATAGGCTGAGACAAGCCATTTCTTAAGAGATCTTTCATTTCCTGCTAAGGTCTGATTAATCATGTAATCACACAGATAGAACAGAGATACCTAGTTAAATGAATGAATTTATCCATATACCGTAGCACAACAACAGCTAGAAATCAACATCTTCCCCTCATACTCAAGAGTAACAAAAGTTCACTCCAAGCTTTACTAAGCTTGGTCTGCTGGTTGTTTTTTGATTTTATTTGTTTTATTTATTTATTTTTTGATCAGCTTGTTAGTTTGAAAGGCAAGTAGACTAGGGTGTTTATTAGTTTTTCTTTTTTTTTTAAAACTATAATCCACAGGGGAAATCGGACATTTTCACAAATTCATATTTGCTTTCCTTTCACATAGGTCACTTATGTGTATCATAAACCTAATTCTGAGCTATTATAGAATAGAATGAGTCAGTAGCAAAGATTTACTCTCTCTCACTTTATTCCCAAGGGTTAATACCCCGTATTCAGAAACATATAGTTCTAAGAAAGAATATCAATCCTGTATAATCTATTTAGTCTCCCAACTCAACCCTACCATAGAACCAGGCCCCACTACGTTGCTCAGGAGTTAACTAGTACACAAAGCAGTAATCATTTTTATGCAAAAATTCATTGGAACTCCTTTGCAGAAATAGTCAATCTTGAATTCATTATTTTGTTGCAACGGTAATTAACTCAAATCCTTTTTATTTTCCAGATTTGCCACAAATTTCAGTGAATACCTGGATCAAAGTGGAATGCACAAAGGGAGTTGGTTACTATTAACGTATCTCATTTACCCTGCTGCCTCATCGTGGTTATCCTTGAGCATGTCTGGAGGGAAAGACTCATACTTGCCCAAATGGTAAGAGAAAGCTTAGAAAGTTTCATCCCAGACTGTACTTCTATAAAATTTACTAACATTATCTGTAGATAAATAGATGGCTGCAATACAAAGCCAATCGTTACAATTTGCGTAAGAAAACATTGTAATGTCAAAGTGGAGGTTCAGCCTGGAATGAAAAAAGACACCCTTGGGGCTTGACAGTAATGATCATTTTATTTTACAAGTCTCAAGAGGACCCCCAAGTGAGAACCCATGCTGATATCCTGTATCAGCTCACCTTGTACAAGTGGATATAAACTGCACACAAAGTGGAAGCCAATTTTATTGTAAATTTTTTCACTGCTGAGATTGACTCATGAGAGGCTCATTTTCTTGTGGGTCCCACAGGGATGGCAGTCACGCAGCGTTGTTTAAGCAAACTCTTTACTGTGCAAGCAATGCTACATAAACCTTCCTTCTACAACAATAGATTACATAGTATAAACATGCTTCTTTAAACAAGCACTCCAAACCAAAGAGAAGCTATAGCTACAGCTGGAATCCTAGACATTCTTATAAAGACTATTAGCATAGGCACCGAGGCAGACAGTTTTTATCTACACATTTTTGAGGGCTTACTATGTACTAAGCTCTCTGCTAAATGATTTACATGTTTAATTTCATGATTGGTACCACAACATTGTTGTTATTAGTTGCCATCTGATTGTTTCTGACTGACGAGGACCACCTGTATGAAGAGTAGCACTGCTCCATAGGGTTTTGAAGACTGTGATCTTTTGGAAACAGATATCGAAGCCTGTCTTCAAAGGCATCTCTAGGTGGGTTCAAACCACCAACTTTTCGGCTAGCAGTCAAGCATTTAACCATTTGTGCCACCCAGAGGTATACCAGAACACTGTTGTTGTTGTTGGGTGTGGGAAAAGGTATTTACAACCACCTGAAAACAGAAGAAAATTGAGGTTTGAAGAAAATATGGGACTTTTCCCAAGATCACACAATTTACAGTGGGCAGAATTGGCATACAAAGTGAGAGTCTCTCTGACTCTAAATTCTCGGCTCTTGTTCAAAGGACATTGCAATCTCTTTAGATCTGTGAATTTTAGCCTGGTATCAAGATTTTCTGGACTCTTGTTTCCATATTATCTGTAAGTTTAGCTTCATTCCAAACTCTAGGATTAATCTTGTCTCTAGCTATTGGAAATATACAAAGTATGATAGTTTAGTAAGAATTTGTGTTGCTGGTTTTAGAGACCTCGAGCCCTGTTTCTAATGGTCACGACAATGTGGGTTTTGTTGATGTCCAATGCCTGGACATAGCCATCAGAGAACTATCAAAAAGCCTAACTGTGTTGTCTTCACCAAGCAAACATGTGCTTTGGCTTTTCCCAAAATGTGAATCTGTATCATCCTCTGTGAGCTTAGGCTTGGAACTCAGATTACCTGGGTTACAAGCTTGCCTCCATCACTTACTAGCTGTGTAAGTTTCATCAAGTTACTACATCTTTCTAACCTTCAGCTCTGCATCTATAAAATAGGCTGTGGTGAGGATTGAGACTGATAATGCCTATTAACCTCCCATTGCTGTGATTGGCATAGGGTAAGCCCTCAATATGAGTCCCTGGTGTAGAGATGGTTAATACACTTGGCTACTACTGAAAAGTTAGAGGTTTGAATTCACCCAGAGACACCTTGGAAGAAAGACCTAATGATCTACTTCTGCAAATTCAACCACTGAAAACCACATGGAATATAGTTCTATTCTGACAAATGGGGTCAACAGGAGTCAAAATCAACTCAGCAGCAAGTGGTACTGGTAAGTACTCAATGAATAGTAGTGGATATTTGTCATTATCATTACCTCCATCCCCATAATAATCTCTGTTTTCTCTTCCCTGATTACCACTCCTATTTCTCCCCTTGCTAGTCATCATAAGTTCTGGACAATTCGTTACATGGACCACCCTACGTCCTTACCATCTGCATTACCATTTGGCTCCCTCCTAGATCGTCTAGGCCCTAGGTTCTCAAACTGTCACGGTTTGTGATATCTTTAGTGTCCCTGTTTTGTTTTGTTTTTTTAATGTCAGCAAACCTAAGCCAAAAGAAATACTTAACAGTTCCATTTATTCAGTAGTTTGGTCCAAACAAATTAAAAGATGTTTAGGTCCTAAAAATTGAATAGGCACTCGAAACAATTATAGAAATAAATTTAGAATACAATATTTTTTATTTCATGCTTAAATAGCCACCATCACTTGCTAATAATATGTGTGTACCAGTTGGGCTCTGCACAACTTCTCAAATCTTAGAGTCAGAGTATACAATTCCACCCTCACTGCTTGTTGTACATTGATTTTTAAGTGATACTTGATTTTTATCACAACAACCACTAAAAATCCAGCTTTGCAAGATATGACATCATGAAAGAAATGTAGAACAATCTAAGATTGAAATCATGAACTATTTCAAGCTATTAATTTATGCAGTGTCCTACAGATACCGCTGTGTTTCCCTCAAAATTTTAAAACACTATTCAGGATGCCGTGAGTTTACTGCTGCATCCTAGGGCACATCAACACAGTTTGGTAACTGCAGATCTAGGCACACCACAGATATCTGGGAGTTACCTTTAAATCTTCTCTCAGCCTCTGCATATCCAATTAATAATTGAGACATGCCCATCTTGAAGTTTTAATATCTTACATATTTATTCTTTCTTCTCTACTACTGCCACTCCATTCCTTCATCCACTGTCAATGGAGTGGATTGGTGGGCAATCTGCTTTATCTCTATCCCAGACCCCACTCCCAAGCTATTTTCCATCTTTCTGCCAAACTTTTCATTTAAAAATCCAAATTTGATTGGGTCATCACATAGACCACATATTTGATGGTCTCAAACTCGTACTACCATCATCTTGGCAAATCAATGAAATTATAAAATACTGATCTCTTAAAAGAGTTCAACCATCTCTCTACCACATAAATCAAAGTTTCGGTACTCTTTGCATGGCAAAAGAGGGATGAGCTTTGTGGAGGCAATGTGGAATCACTATTGGGATTTTTCCATGATACCTCTAATTCCCAACTTCTTGAACTGATTCCAAGGTACACAAGTTGTCCCAAAGTTGTACTCCCACAGAATAAATCATAGGACTTAAGTGAAAAACCCCTTTCGAATTCTAATTGGGCAGATCAGATGTCTGACTACAAGATTTGATGCCTGATGTATGTTATTACTCCTAAACTTGGATTTTCCATATGTATATATGAACGAGATTTTTCATGATTCACTTAGCCACGAAATCTGAGGAAGCTTATAGCAATATTCTCTATTCATATTTAGAAACATCTAATATGACTAAATGAGTAAAACTATGAACCAGCTATCAGTCAAAAAGAAATTGAGAGTTTTAAATAGTTTTTCAGGTTTTTGGACAACTATTAGTGTTTTGTTTCCTCAGTGTCTCTTCTCAAGTGCTCCCTTCAGTGGATAACATGCAAAATAAAGGCTTATTCGTCTGGTCAGCAGCTGTTGAAGCAGCTTCTAAAAGACTGGAATGATGCTTCCTTCTGGGTGCACTACCACACAGATAACCAAATGGAGCACCTGGGCATGCGAGCACCTGACAAAAATGGTTAAAATCGTCAAGTTATTTCAGATCATTTATCTAGTCATTCAATCATTCATTCATCCATTTACTCAACTAACATTTAAACCATCTATGTTCAAAGTACTTAACTAGTTGCTGGCAATGCAAGAGAGATAAAAGTGTCACCTCTCAAGAAGTTTACATTGTTATAAGAAGCTGATCAGTAGCACTCTTAGACTGAGCAAGAAGAACTTTCCACTGAGCCCCCACTTTAGAGGACCCCACATATAACAAGCAAAAGCCAAAAAAAAAAGAGGATTAATGCATTAAAGAACACATGGTATCTTTGACAGGTTCTGGAGTTGAGCACTGACTCTGAACAATCTATAACCCTAAACATCATTCAGGACTCAGAAAAATTCTTATCTACATCTTACGCTCTGTTTTCAAAACCAAAGTCCCCTGTATCTGAATGCTGTGAAGATTTGTGGGTTAGGCTGCTGACAAGGCAGAGGACTTAAGAGTGTGGGGAAAATTTGAACAGCATATGAGATTAGAAAAGATAAAAGCTAACTTAATTAAATTGCAAAATCCTTTCTTTCAGATAGCATGATGCAATAATCTCTTACATAACCCAGAATCATTTCCAAAAGTGCTGAGAATTCACTTCCTTGATTTTCTTCCTGTTTCAATTCATGGTTCCAGAGGTGCTCAGAATTAGCACAGCATTCACAAGAGCTTCCTATGACAGGTTGGAAATATTTAGCAATATTAAACTAAACAAGGCATACTACTTGTATATCTGTGTCTGTGTAGGCCTAAATATAACATGCTTGGGATGTGGTAGATTCTTTAATACCAAGATGGACTCTAAAACACACTAAAAAATCCCCAGTTTTCCATTAATTGGTTAAAAAGAAGGTCGTCCTATTTTGACTCAGCAAACTAGTCAGAATAGTTGTCTTTTGATGAGTTATTTTTTGTTCATTAATTCATGTTTAGATGTTATTAACATCTCATTTTATAAATAGATTCATTATCTTACCTTTTATAACCTTTATGCTTGAAGATTCCTTTGAAACAACTATGTCTCCAATGGGACACTAGCACAGCATGGATGTCATTAAAGTAAGATTGCAGATACATGTTAAAGTAACTTCTTTTTGAGTCACTATGAGAGTCACAACTTTTGCCTAAACCATAGTGTAACATGTTTCTGATTTTATTTTTCAGTTTATTTTCACAAAGAAGTTTAATAATTTTTAAGAATGCATTTTGAGTATTCTTTTGATGACAGAAAACCAGAAAGTCTATATGTAAATGAAATATACAAATTGTCCATCTGCTTGACATAACTCTTGCATATTTTATGAAAATGTTTCAGTGTGACAAGGCAGCAACATGTCACTAAACCCAAAAAGAAAAACAAACCCTTTGCCGTCCAATCGATTCCAACTCATAGTTGACCCTATAGGACAGAGTAGGACTGCCCCATGGAGTTTCCAAGCAAATCCTGGTGGATTTGAACTGTCAATCGTTTGCTTAGAACCCACCAGGGTTTCCACCATGTCACTAGAAAGATAATAACATGCAACAGATTTTAAAAATAGCCATAAATCTTTGCAGTTCTATTAAGCTGTTCCCAGCAAGTGGTAGAGTCTATGTCTATGCCCTTGAATTCAGGCTGACCTTGTGACTTGGTTTGACCAATAAACAATAATGGAAGCAATGATGTGTGAGTTCTAAACCTGGACCTCAAGAAGCGTTTTGCACTTCTGCTCTCCCTCTTCAAGCTCCTCTACCAATTTAAAAATACAGAAAAATATAAATAATCTACAGTAGATACAATTTTTTACCCCCTAATTAGTAAATGCTAACTTTTAGTGTGATCTGCCAGTTATTTTTAAAGAAAATAAAGCTTACAAATAAAGGCAAAATCCTCTATAGCCTTCCCAACATCACATCCCCATTCTCCATCATTAGCCCTTCAGCTTCAAAGACAATGCTAAGGGTTGTGCACCCAATTTACTAGTTATAGAACTATCTATTGTCTACCCATCAATCCATCTACTTAGATATACACAAACTGTATATATATATATATATATATACATGTAAATAAAAATATATACATGTAAATAAAAATATATGCATGTCCGTATATTTATATACATATATACATTCTATACACACAAAGATATACACATGGCACAAATACTGTATATACGTGTGTAAACAATATATACTATTTGGATTGAATGGTTTCTTTTTTTATTTGAATACATGGCTTATTTCTCTATGTATCATTTTGTACCTCTTGTTTTTCCTCAACATTATGATTTTGAAACATATCCATGCTGATATCTAGAGATCTAATTCATCTTTTTCAGCCACATTATAGTATTTTACTGTTTGAATTTATCAATATTTTATTTATTCATTCCTTATTAATGGACACTTAGAATGTTTTCAGTTTTTGAAATTATAATAATGTAGTAATGGACATCTTTGCTTTGCTTATTTATGTACATTTTTAAGAATTTCTCTGAGTGCAAACCCAGAAACGGTTTTGTTCATTCAAAGGGTGTGGTGAATGTCTGTCCTTCATTAGTTCCCAAATCTATTGAACACTTCTATCATATTTCATTATTCCTCCACATTGTGAACCCTGACTTCACAACATGGAATACAGAAGAAAAAAAAAAATTCCAGCCACCCAATGATAGAATGCAGAATTTAGGATTAGATTCCAGCGATTAGACACAGTTACACTAGCCTAGGATTTAGAAGGTAGCTAATAAGAAAACAGGAAGATCACGGGGCATGCACTTTGCTGACAGCGTAAAGGCAGCATGTTTCTGGGGTCAGTAATGCCTATGGCAGTACCTCATCAAGGCAAGGACATCAAAACATGCAATTTAATTCAATGGCAATAGAAGTTCCCTGTCAAGGATTGAATTGTGTCCCCCCAAAATATCTGTCAACGTGACTGGGTCATGATTCCCAGTATTGTATGATTGTGTACCATTTTGTAACCTGATGTGATTTCCTTATGTGTTGTAAACTCTATCACTATGATGTAATAAAATGGATTAGCAGCAGTTATACTGATGAGGTCTACAAGATTAGATAATGTCTTAAGCCAATCTCTTCTGAGATATAAAAGAGAGAAGCGAGCAGAGAGACACGGGAACCTCATATCACCAAGAAAGCAGTGCCGGGAGCAAAGCACATCCTTTGGACCTGAGGTTCCTGTGCAGAGAAGCTCCAAGACCAAGGGAAAATTGATGACATGTACCTTCCTCCGGAGCAGACAGAGAAAGTGTTCCGTTGGAGCTGACACCCTGAATTTGGACTTGTAGCCTACTGGACTGTGAGATAATAAACTTCTCCTTATTAAATCCATTCACTTGTGGTATAGCAGCACTAGATGACTAATACACTCCCTATTAGGCCAATTCTGTAGTGTGGTTCTGAAAATTGCTCGTGTAACATCAGCGTAGATTTTATTTCTCCAGCTCTTTCAACATTTCTGTAAGTGTTCTGTCGTGAATTGAATTGTTTTCCCCAAAAAAATCCTAACCTGTATACCTGTAGATGTAATCCCATTTGGGAATACAGTTTTCTTTATTATTTTAAGGAGGACCTATCAGTGTAGGGTTTGCTTTAAACTAATGATTTTTGAGATTTAAAAATAGCAGATTAGGCATAGAAGCAAGGAAGTACACATGGGGGAAGAGAGATGCCATGTCACGTGAAGATCACCAAAGAACTGAGGAATAGATGCTGAAAAGAGACAAAGACCTTCTCCCAGAGCTGACAGAGAGAGAAAGCTTTGCCTAGAGTCAGTGCCCTGAATTTGGACTTCTAGCCCCCTAAACCGTGAGAAAGTAAGTTTCTGTTTGTTAAAGCTACCGACTTGTGGTATTTCTGCATAGCCACACTAAGAAACTAAGACAGTGTTCTCCAATAGAATAGACTTACCTCATGTGTAAGCATGCTTAGAATCTGTGTTTAGCAATAAAGAAACTGACCCATACAAATGTTGTAAACATTTTCAATTTTACTACAGTCTAGCAAATTGCTTCCCAAAGTTTCTATATGCCAACAGTTTATGTGAATAATCTTTTCCACTACTGCTTTTATCATCCTTAACTATTTTTAAAATTTTCCAAAACTATTGAATAAATATTTTATCTTTATTTTAATTTGCTTTTCCTGACTACCAATAAGATTGAATTTAGTTTCATGTGTTTACTGGACATTCATATTCCCTGACTGGAAGATGGTCACAGGATGAGGGAAGAACACCTGTGGATGAGAGAGAGGAATAAAAAAAAAAAGCAAGATCTGGGACTTTGTGGCACTGCTGCACCAGCCCTGGACCATCTCATTTTTCCAGGCTACTCTCAACCAAATGCAATTCTTACCTATTATTTTTTCAAATAGAGCTTCAACACCATTCTTTCTATTTTCTCTTCTGGAACTATTACATATATAGACATATGTATATATAGATACAGATATTTTGTTCATAACTTTTTGATTTGTTTATAGTTTGTACCTTTTTATCCCTTTGTCCTTCATTCTAGGTTGATTTCCCGAATCAATCTTTAAGATTATTGATTAACGCTTTAGTTCTCTCTATTCTGCTGTTCATCCCCTTTATTGAATCTTTAAACAATTAAAATTTATATTTAAACAATTTATATTTATATTGATGCTTCTTCATCAACAAAATAACCTCTTTTATTACTCTCAGAATATAAAATTTTACGTATTTAAAGCCATTTTCTGGTTGCTCTATATGTCTATTTCCTCAAGTGTAAGTTCTTAATTTGTTATGTGTCTTTCGTGATATTGGCATTACCCAAATTTCTGACATTGTGGCAAAAAATATACTTCTATCACACTGAGCTTCCTTAGTACTTCTTCCATCAAAAATAAAAAGGTAGCTTTAATTCCAAAGCAACCTCATGTATCTCAGTATGCTATTTCTATCTTCAATCCGATTTTACCTGCTTCCCTCAGAGCTTCTTTACTTTCTCATCTATAAGACTTCCTTCTTATTGTGTTTGAGTGCTAAAAAGAAAAAATTCAGAGGATACCTGATCCTCATTCTTAAAACTGTATTAGACAAAGACTTTGCCATTCAATGCCTCAGTTTTCTCTTTTTTTAAATAAGAATAATATGAGTACTTACTTCATAAGATAGTTATAAGAATTAAGTGAGTGAGTGTCTTAGTTATCTAGTGCTGCTATAGCATAAATACCACAAGTGGGTGGCTTTAACAAAGAAAAAATTATTTTCTTACAGTTCAGGAGGCTGGAAGTCTGAATTCAGGATGCCAGCTCCCAAGGAAAGCTTTCTGTCTCTATCAACTCTGGAGAAAGGTCTTTGTCTCTTTTCAGCTTCTGTTTCTTGGCTCCTTGATGATCTTCATGCAGCAGGGCTTCTATCTTCTCCCATTTGTGTTTGCTTCCCTTTGTCTAATCTGCTATTTTTATATCTCAAAAGTGATTGATTTAAAACACACCCTACACTGATAAGGTCTTTTAACATAACAAAGAAAACTCATTCTCAAATGGGACTATAAACGCAGGTGTCATGGATTGAATTGTGTTCCCCAAAAATGTGTGTCAGCTTGGCTAGGCCATCATTCCCAGTATTGTATGAATGTCCACCATTTTGCCATCTGATGTGATTTTCCTATCTGTTGTAAATTCTACCTCTATGATGTTAATGAGGTAGGATTAGAGGCAGTTATGTTAATGAGGCAGGACTCAATTTAGAAGATTAGGTTGTATTTTGAGTCGATATCTTTGAGATATAAAACAGAGACATGAGCAAGGAGACATGGGGACCTCATACTACCAAGGAACAAAAGCCAGGAGAATAGCGCATCCTTTGGATTTGGGATCCCCGTGCTGAGAAGCTCCTAGATCTGGGGAAGATTGATGACAAGAACCTTCCCCCAGAGCTGACAGGGAGAGAAAGGCTTCCCCTGGAATTAGCACCCTGAATTTGGACTTCTAGCCTCCTAGACTGTGAGAGAATGAATTTTTCTTTGTTAAAGCCAGGCACTTGTGGTATTTCTGTTACAGCAGCACTAGATAACCAAGATGGAATTTGGTACTGGAAGAGTGTGGTGCTGCTCTAACAGATACCTAAAATGTGGAAGCAGTTTTGAAACTGTGAATGAATAGATGCTAGAGAGTTTTAAACTACCTAATATTAAAAGCCTAGATTGCCTTGAAGAGATCGTTGGTGGAATTATGGACATCAAATTCAATTCTGGTGGGAACTCAGAAGGAAGTGAGGAGAGCTGTTACACTGAAGATGGTGCAGACAGTGAGAAGCAGCAGCAGAGAACCAGCAGTAGCAGAGAAAGACAGCAGCAGAGCCAGGAGACCAGCATGAGACAGTGATGGAGCCCACCTATGGAGCGAGAAAGCTGACTGCCTTTGGGCAGGAGGCTTCCTGGTGGAGTGGGGTGCCTCCAGGTACTTACTGATGGAGCTAAAGAGCTTTGGAACACTTGCCTCAGCAGGACAGATGAGGGTGGTGAGGGCCGAGAGGCCAAGGAAACAGGAAGCAGAAGATGAAGAGATAACACAGAAAGTAGAGTTGGCTCAGTCTCAAGGGGAGGGCCACGACCTCTGGAGTCTCAAAAGGTAGAGTCGCCACTAGGACTAGAAGAATGGGGCTGCCCAAATTTGAGGAAGTAGAGTTGCTATTCCAGTGGGCCTGGAAGGTAGAGCTGAAACCCAGGGCCAAAGGACTTCCACTCAGAATCCATAAGGTGTGAACAATACCTAGAGTCTGGAGGGCAGGGCCATTGTGTAAATGGTCTCAGAGAACAGAGGATTATTTTCAAGCCTAAAGAGATCATCTAATGTGTTCTGCTGACTTGCTTCCTGCCTGCTATCCCTTCTTTCCCTCCAATTCATCCCATTTGTAATGAAAATGTCTAGCTTGTTGCTGTTCTCCCATTGTACTTTGGAAGCAGAAAATTTGTATTCTAGATTTCACAGATGAAGAGGGATTTTGGATTTTGAACTTGCAGTTGAATTAAGACTTTGTTATGATACAATGGGGTGAATGTGTTTTACATGTGGCAAAGACATCAATTTTTGGAGGCCAAAGGGTGGAATGTCATGGATTGAATTGTGTCCCCCCAAAATGTGTATCAAATTGGCTAAGCCATGATTCCCAGTGTTGTGTGATTGTCCACCATTTTGTCATCTGATGTGATTTTCCTATGTGTTGTAAATCTTACCTCTGATGTTAATGAGGCAGAATTAGAGGCAGTTATGTTAATGAGGCAAGATTCCATCTACAAGATTAGGTTGTATTTTGAGTCAATATCTTTTGAGATATAAAAGAGAGATGTGAGCAGAGAGACTTGGGAATCTCATACTACCAAGAAATAAGAGGTAGGAGAATAGCACATCCTTTGGACTTGGGTACCTGTGCTGAGAAGCTCCTAGACCAGGGGAAGATTGATGACAAGGACCTTCCCCCAGAGCTGACAGAGACAGAGAAAGCCTTCCCCTTGAGCTGGCATCCTGAATTTGGACTTCTAGCCTACCAAATTGTGAGAGAATAAATTTCTCTTTGTTAAAGCCATTCACTTGTGCTGTTTCTGTTATAGCAGCACTAGAAAACTAAGAAAACAGGTATGGGGGTTAGGACTTACAATACATATTTTTGTGGAATACAATTCAATCCTTAACAATAAGTATCTATAAAAGTGCTTATAGCAGAACTCAATACATAGTAAGCACACAATAAATGTTGATGATGACAATGTTCATGTGTGATAAACAATTATAAATATAAAAGTAAAAAATAAGAAATTAGTTTCCAAAGTTCTATGTGAAATATTAAATTATTTTGAGTTCTTTAATTTGCTTTGCATTTTATATTCTTTTCAAATTTATTTCAATGTACAAGGAATTACTTTTGTAATTAAGTAAAGTAAGAAGCTGTAGGAAAAAAATTAAAATTTATTCAATAGAATTATATTTATTTGTCTAAATTCAAAGGACTTTTACCCTCAATTTGCTATACAGATGTTATTTTATTAGTGAGGAAGTTTGTCATTTTTTTCTCATAATGTGCTATGCTATATAAACAGCTTTATAGGTACAATCATTTCTGAAATGAAGAAATCTTCTCCAATACTACTGCTATGATAGAATGACAATTTGTAGTCTTTCAACTATGATCGTGTTTTTTGCACAGTCTTAAAACTCAGCTGAGCCATCACCTACTTCTGACTTTCCTCATAGCCTTCTGGACCTATCTCCATCTTTTGCTTTAACAGATTATGATTTATAAATCTATTCCTGTACCTTTCATTTTCTCACCCACGAGATCTTCTGCTACAAGAGGATAGAAAACATCCATATTGGTACCCAAGTTTCTGGTACAAAATAGCTGTTCAAAAACACATATTCTACAATGATCCGAACTTCACAAGAAAAAAGTTTAAATTTAAATGAAGAAAAAAGATGACTATAATATGTATATTTTTGCCTTTACTTGGGTCAAAAAAGTGATCATGTTAATAATTATATGATCCTGTTTCATGATAAAATGAGTACTTTCTCATACCTCTCCCTTTACTATTGTAGAATTAGAAGTCATTGGATGCGTAACCATTAAGAATCTGTTGTCATGCACTCATATTTATTTTTACCTGTACATAATGAGCTACTCTTTTCAAATAAAATGCTTGAAATATAAAACAACAAAACAAAAACATGAGAAAGAATCATTATTCCTTAGAAATGACTAAAGTAACAAGAATAAATGAACAGTTTTTTTGGGACAAAATAAATTCATCAACTTTATAAACAGCTATTCACTCTATTAAGATAGTATCAATTTAATCTCGTGAGTATTTCTTAATACCTGGGTGATTAGTAATATATATAGTTAAACCTCAGGTTGGTTTACATAATTGGGACCTAGAACTTCAAGTGAACAGGATACAAATACTTCCAATAAGTTCTAGCAAGAGTACTAAGGCAAGAAAAAGAAATAAAGGGCATCCAAATTGGTAATGAAGAAATTAAACTGTTCCTGTTTGTGAATGATATGGTACTATACATAGAAAACCCTAAAGACTCCATGAGAAATCTACTGGAACTAATAGAAAGATTCATCAAAGTAGCAGGATACAAGATAAACATACAAAAATCAGTTGTATTCCTATACACCAATAAAGAGAATGATGAAAAGGAAATCAGGAAAACAATATAATTTATAATAGCTCCTAAAAAAATAAAATACTTAGGAATAAATCTAACCAGGGATGTAAAAGACCTACACAAAGAAAACTACAAAACACTACTGCCAGAAACCCAAAGGGATCTACATAAATGGAAAAACATACCAGGCTTATGGATAGGTAGAGTCAACATTGTGAAAATGACAATTCTCCCCAAAACAATTTACAAATACAATGCAATCCCGATCCAAATACCAACAACATTCTTTAAAGAGATAGAAAAACTAATCATTGTATGGCAAGGGAGGAAGTCCCAGATAAGCTTTACTGAAGAAGAAGAATAAAGTGGGAGGACTCACACTACCTGACTTCAGAACCTACTATA
>NW_004443953.1:25175362-25176791 GCF_000243295.1 Trichechus manatus latirostris
TTTTGGACAATACAAGTCAGAAAAAGATCTAATCTCCATAATCTACAAGAAAATCCAATACCTCTACAACAAAAACACAAATAATCCTATTAAAAAATGGGCAAAGGAAATGAACAGACACTTCCAACCAAAGAAGACATTCAAGCAGTCAACAGACACATGAGGAAATGCTCACGGTCACTAGCCATTAGAGAAATGCAAATTAAAACCACAGTTACATACCATCTCACCCCGGCATTACTGGCACGAATCAAAAACACTGGAAATAACAAATGTTGGAGAGGCTGTTGGGAGATCGGAACTCTTATGCACTGCTAGTGGGAAAGCAAAATGATACAACCATTTTGGAAAATGATATGGTGCTTCCTTAGAAAGCTAGAAATAGAAATACCATATGTTCCAGCAATCCCACTCCTAGGAATATATCCTAGAGAAGTAAGAGCTATCACTCGAATAGACATATGCACACCTATGTTCATGGCAGCATTGTTCACAATAGCAAAACGATGGAAACAACCTTGATGCCCATCAACAGATGAATGGATAAACAAACTATAGTACATATACACAATGGAGTACTATGCAGTGATAAAAAACAATGATGAATATGTGATGCATCTTATAACATGGATGAAACTGGAGGAAATTATGCCGAGTGAAATAAGTCAATCACAAAAGGACAAACATTGTATGAGACCTCTATTGTAAAAACTCATGAAAAGTTTACACACAAAAAGTAACAATCTTTGTTGGTTACCAGGGGTGGGAGGGTTGGGGGGAAATACTAAATAGGCAATAGATAAGTGGTATCTTGGGTGAAGGGTGAGACAGTACACAATACTGGGGAAACCATCACAGCTTGTAAAAGGAAAGGTCATGGAAGGTCCACAGACACATCCAATCTCCCTGAGGGACTGAATTGCTGGGTGGAGGGCTGTGGGGACCATGGTCTCAAGGAACATCTAGCTCAATTGGCATGACACAGCTTATAAAGACAATGTTCTACATTCTACCTTGGTGAGTAGTGTCTGGGGTCTTAAAAGCCTGTGAGAAGCCATGTAAGATACTCCACTGGTCTCACCCCTTCGGGAGCAAGGGATAATGAAGAGAACAAGAGACAAGGAAAAGATTAGTCCAAAAGATTAGTCCAAAAGATTAGACCACAGCTACCAAAGCTTCCATCAGATTAAGTCCAGTACAGCTAGATGGTGCCCAGATACCACCACTGACTGCTCTGACTGGAAACACAACAGAGGGTTCTGGACAGAGCTGAAGAAGGATGTAGAACAAAATTCTAACACACACACAAAAAGGCCAGACTTACTGGCCTGAAAGAGACTGGAGAAACCCAGAGATTATGGCCTCCAGACACCCTTTTAGCTCAGTGGTGAAGTCACTTCTGAGGTTCACTGTTCAGCCGGGGATTGGA
>NW_004443953.1:25176891-25216135 GCF_000243295.1 Trichechus manatus latirostris
AAAACGTCGAGAAGGGTGAGGGTTGACATGTTGGGGGGTTGTTAACCAATGTCATAAAACAATATGTGTACTGACTGTTTAATGAGAAACTATTTGTTCTATAAACCTTCACCTAAAGTACAATTAAAAATAAATATTTGGAGTGATTCTTGAAAAAAAAATACTTCCAATAACTCATTTGAGGGAAACACAGCAGTTTTCCAGTCAACAGAGAGAGGAACAGACAGGAAAATAGACATAGGCAGTGAAAAGGAGCTATAGTTTAATTGACTTGTTTTGACAGCTTAAATGAATCCAGGTATCTAGATTCAGGTTCAGAAAGTATATTTCTGAAGACTAATTGGCATTAAAAAAACAAAAACAAAAACAAACCCATTGCCTTCAAGTCAATTCCAACTTATAGTAACCTGATAGGACAGAGTAGAACTGCCCTGTAGGATTTCCAGGGAATGCCTGGTGGATTCAAACTGCTGACCTTTGCTTCTCTTAACCACTGCACCACCAGGGCTCCTTAAAGAAATTCTCAAAATTCCACTTTTATCCATATTAATGTAATCATATTTATATTTTCTGTGTTAAGTCAATATGTTTATCCCTGATAAGGACCATATCCATACATATATCTTAACACTGTTAAATTGACAGAAATGTTGCAGTCCATTTTGTCCTGGGCAGCAATAAATGTAAGTATCTGTATTGAATTGAGTAGTGTCCCCCAAAAAGATATGTTGAAGTACTAGCTCCTGTTCCTGTAGAAATAGAATTTTCTTTTTGTGATGCTAATTAGGTCAACTAGAGTAGTGTGGGTCTTAAATGTAATTCCTCTGAGTGATGTCTTATAAAAAGAAAAAAACAGACATGGAGGGACACACATACACAGGGGAAGACACCATGTGAGGATTCGTTTATAAGTCAAGGAACATCAAGAAATGCCCAGGGCTGACAGACACTGAAAGAGACAAAGAATGAGCTCCTAGAGCAGACAGAGAATCGCCCTACCGATGCCTTGAGTTAGAACTCTTAGCCTTTGACTATACCTCTGCTTTAAATTCACGACTGTAGATAAATCATCCAATTCCAATACTTGAGGACAAAATAAGCTTAGGTACAGTCTTTTAACTGTAGAAGATAACTAAAACATGAAAGTGTTATTTTCAGGGGAAAATAAGAGGTGCCTAATTATGCAGGATTGAAACTGCCAACGTTTTGGTTAGCAGCCATAGCACTTAACCACTACACCACCAGGGTTTCCAGGAAATTTCCCATGAAAGAAAAATAGCAAATATGTAAGTAAATCGTATTTGGCATATGGGAAACATGTAGCATTTCATAATTTTCCCTTTTATTCTTCTATGATTCATGCTTGGTTATGGATACAATACCAAATCATGAAAGCATGCATCTGAGAAAGCATGATGAGAAATTTTTTTCCCATTACCATTGGTTAATTTCACGGAGCTACTCAGAGGCATGTGCATATTTGTGATAACATACTCTGCAAGTCCCAATGCTTCAGAGCATTCATTTTTGTAATTCAGATCTAATTACCCAATTATTAAATTTAATGCTGGGTTTAGAAACACTGTTAAGTAACAATACCTACATTTTTCTAAAAGCATTACTTTGTTCCTCGGAATTGAAAAGTCCCTGATTAAAATCTCTTCATGTGCATTTCCCAGGAAACCAGGAGAGCATTTGGTTTGCTGCAAAGAGCTTTTTTTCTGTTTTGTTTTGTTAAGCTTCTCAATGTTTTGGGCCACCTGTCAGCCAATCCCAGTTAGAAGCAGTGCCTGATTAAACTGCTCTCTCTAGAACCATTCGGACAACTTCATTAGTGCTTCAGTTTATGACCGTGGCAAGTCTTGACAGCTTAGAGAGAGCCCATTTGGGCCCATAGGGTTCGAAATTGTGCACAGTTGCAAAGTTTTGATTGCATGAATTATACATGAGAAGTGACCAGTCATTTGTGTTCAAAGATGCTAGTCAGTCAGCAAAGGTGCAGAAGAGAAAGTAAATTGGGGAAGAGGAAAATTATAACTCAGAAAAGCACTTTTCTTTGCCTCTGCTAAGTCAACACGTAACATTATAAAGCCTTGCTGAGTGCAGTAAACCACTTCCTAAACCTTCTCAGGTAGAACAGCAATAGAAATAAATACACAGAGAAGATGGGGTAAGAAAGGAGAAAAAAAGTCATCAAAGCTCTGCTTGCAAATTACTGCACACAACAGGGGGTTCTATACGCTGAACATAGGCATTTGAAAGTTCACCATGTTATTTTGCTGAAGCCAAGACTCCTTTCTGCACCAATTGTCTCTCTGTTCTATCACCTGTTCACTTTATTAAAGTATGGGGTTTTGCTTTATTCTTTTTATTTGCACGTTAGATGCCAGTAAAGAATTTCAAATGTTTAGGAGTGAAAGAAGCAGCAATATTTTCACGTAATTAAGATGATTTTATTAACTTATTAACTCCACCACTATTATTAACTCTACCACTGTTATTAATACCTGGAATTTTTTAATTTAATAATTAAATTAATAGGACTTAATTTTGATCCGATGTATACAGCAAAACCTGTGAAAGCCGGAACCTGTGTAAGACGGAAACTCATCTGAGAAGGAAAACTCAAATCTTTTGACTAAAATGAGTGATAGAAAAGTGGTAATACTGTGCCCTGTCAAAGGTGGAAAACTTGTGAGACCCAGAAAAACAAGGCAGTCCCTTCGAGTTCTAGCTCTCACAGACTTCACTGTAGTATAAATTATATTGTAAAAATTATGACTAAGAAAGAATCTTTATTTTCTTTGGTCTCCATCTTTTGTTTACCTAAGGAAAAGGAGAAATGCTGCTTCGCTTTCCACTGTTTTATTATTTAATGATAGCTTTGACATAAAATCCTATTATTTTCTGGGTGAAGAAGCGAATTGCATAAGACTATAAGAAAATTGGGATCTATTTAACAAACACAACTGCTTTCTTACCAGCAAGGGCAGCAATGAGATCATTCATAGAGAAGAGTGTTTCAGGGTCACTATCAAACAAATATGCAAAGCTGCTGACTTAAGGACAAGAGGACGCAGAGGAGGCCAGGAGGGGAAAATTGTATATTTGTCAACATTGACAGTTTGCTTTAGAGAGGACCCACCTCCTCTTTAAAGTAATTCCCATTCAGTTTATGTTAGAGTGGTATACAATGAGGTCAGTCACAGCAAATCAATTCTGATATGATTGTATTTTAGCCATAGTCATATTTCTCCTGGAAATCTTACCAGAATCAGCTGTTGGTTTCATAAGAACATTGATTTCCTTACTCCTACCCTCTTGCTGTATTCCTTCTTCTACTCAGCAGAGTCATTCCTTTAAGGAAAATCATGTAGGTCCCAAACAATCTCCCCAAGGAGTGACTGTAACTATATACAATATGGTAAATCTTTTTCCTTAAGTAAAAGCATAGATAAAACTCCAGTCAACACATGCTATTGGAAAAAAAAGAAATTCTGATAAAGCTATTACTATGTGCCAATAGACAATCCCTGGTAACTGGTAATAACATTTTGTTCTCTTCTTTACTGCAAGTTCTATACTACAAAAAATACTTCCTTACAATTAAAACTAATTAACGTTGTTTCCTAAGCATTCTTTCCATCTCAACCAGTGCAGTATTGTATAGGTAGCATCAGACATAGGGCGGGGTTAAGGCCTGTAAGGACCCTAAACACTGGTAATCTGTGGTGCCCCCTCCTCTGCTTACTCACACATTTGAACTAGATATGCGAGTTATATATATACGTGTGTGTGTGTGTGTGTGTGTGTGTGTGTGTGTCTTAGCTATCCATGATGTAACTTCTTTTTAAATGAGACTATAATATCAGCAACTGAACCCAAAAGTGGTATATGCCATTTTAGTGGAACGAGATGAAGTGGATTACAAAATTTTGAGTGGATGTGGGATTTAAGATTTTTGTGATCTCTCACAATGAAAAACTGACTTTCACCAATTTTGCTTTAAATGGTTCATACTTTAGTTTTGATGCTTGTTTTGTAATAAATGCTGTAATTATAAATGAACAATGAAAAGACGTCATAACAAATTTAATGATCAGAAAACAAACACTACAACAAATTATTAATTTTATTTTTAGATAAATCTATTTGTAACATGTTGTAATTAAAAACATCTTTCTATTCTTTGCTCTTACAAATTCTTCAATGATTTCATCACAATTAAGCTGCCAAACAATATCTACTCCTATATATAATAAGGATAATGAATTGAGTCTTTCTTGAATCATTGTTGTACACTGAGGGTTTTCGAGCACCTTTAGGGGCAAAAATGAACATTCTATTATGCAGTTTGCGATCATTAAAGTTAAGAATATGTGTAAAGCAATTTTCAAAATTGGGAAATATGCATTGTATTTTATCTTCTATTATGGAATCATATGTGCCTACATGAGTAAAATTTTACTTTCCTGAATCTGAAAACTTAGTTCTCATGTAAAAATACAATTGTTGCACTTCTTAGTAAAGGTTTGTGTTTAAGTCATGGAGATAAGCCTGCGCTAATTTCCTGGTTGCCTTCCTGCATTATACGTCAGGTATATCCACATCGTTTAAGAAGGAAAATCTACTTAAAAGAACTTCATACACTTTCACCCTTCTTTCGATGCAAGATTCAGGTGTGTCAATGATGGTGTAGTACGTGGCTATGTGAAATTGATCTCTGGCACTCAATGATACTTCCGAAACATTTCCGTCATTTTTCTTTCTAATGCTTCTCTGATGGTGAGCTGCTAGATAAACAGTATTTGGCAGTATTTGTTTTGTTGTGCTTTCAAAATTTTCAAATCTTCTCTAAAGTATGTAAATACACTGTTAATGACTGGTAGAGATCTGTGCATGTCCTTACTTCTGAATCTTGGGGAGCTTGACACATCTGATGAAAACGCTGCGATTTATTATTCCACATAACCAACATAAATACATACTCTAGTGTTCACATTTTGTTGATAATGTTTTCAGCTTCTCTTTTGGTATCTCCTTTTTGTGTCTGGTCTTCAGCAATATTTTTTAAGTCATCTAGAATCTGAGTGTAGTATTCCAGAATTGTACTCTTTGCCACGGATGCACTTTCACAACATGAATTAAAAAGACATTTTAATATTCGATCATTGCCTAAAAATGATTTAAGAACTGCCCATCGTGAGGAGAGGTGGCAGAAAATGTGTAGAGTAACTGAACAGTAGAAAACAAATCAATGCTTCCAGACATCAATCTTCTGAGCTACGTCCTACAAGATCAAGCGAATGTGCAGCACATGTTATGAAAATGGCATATTCGTTATTTCTAAAATTTTCTGTTGCATGCCTTTATAATATCCTGACATATTGGCAGTATTGTCATAGGACTGGCGTCTACATTTAGAAAAATCAATTCTCCAAACTTCACATAAATAGTGATTTGCAATGTCTTCACCAGTATGACTTTTTAAGCTAATAAATTTGATAAACAATTCAACAGGTTTTCTATCTGTTGGAGATACATATCTTAAGACAATACTTAGCTTATCTATATGAGAAAGATCAAGAATGGAATATACAGACAAACTGAAATATTAGCTATACTTATTTCATTGAAAATAATTGATTAATCTTTATTACTTTTTATGTTTATTAATTATTCACACATTGTTTTAGACATATAATATGGGTTGCCCTGTCCTGTGATGCCATATTTTAAGATGTGACCTGCTAAAAATGGATCAAACTGAGCAACAAGTTCAAGTAAACCTAAAAAATTTCCATTTTGTGGGGACCTAAACACTTCATTTCTTCCTCAAAAAGAGCATCCACATTCAGAGATTGTTACAGTCCAATCTGACATTCTTTATTAATTTGTGTTTCCAGTTCATGAGTTAAACCAAAATGATGTCTTCAGTTTAAATATGGCAACATACAATCTCTGTGAATTGAACTGTTTTAATGTTTATCAATCATATTGATAAACTCAGTTTAGTGCCAATCACTAAATCCATTCATAGCAAATCGAGAATTAAATACTTTAGGACTGAAAAATTTGCAAACAAAATAATACAGAGCTGACTGATGAAGAATACAGTAGTCACTCCCTTTTATAATTTTCACCAATAGCTTGGTACCCTAGAACCATATTCTGGCTATAGAACCTTGTTTGTTTACCATCCAGAAATTTTCAACAGTTTTCAAATGGTCCACTGTGATGTTGACAATTACTTGGCCCTTTTTCAATCCAGTAATTTACATCATTAGAAGAAAAATTATTCCACTAAGCAAGATCTGTATTTCTGTTACTTGTGGGGTCTGCAGATGCAACAATTTCAGATTCTAAAATAGTTTCATTTCCTACACTGTTACTAACTTTTTTTACTACAGCAAGGAATTTGAAGGAAATTCTGTTATAGTCATATTGCTATTAGTAATTTCAGCACTAGTGGTGCTATGATTTGCACCCATTAAACTTGAGCGTTCAGTGGAAGAAGTCTCTTCTGATTCATTACATTTTAAAAAGGAAGGTAATTTTGGAATTATCTTTAGGTATCCACAAATTCTTTTTGCATTCTGTGAGCTTTCATTTTTGTGCTTCACTTGGTTGTTGCCATTTCATTATACCTGGGTATAAAATTACTTTTTAAATTTGGTTCTACCATAGCAAATAAATTTGAATAAATGAAATTTATAAAACAAATAAAATTTATAAAATAAACTTTACGTTCCAATTTAGATGTTAAGACAAAAATTTATATTTGAAAATTAGTAAGTAAAAAAACTTATTTGGAACACATAATTTTATTCTTCAGGTCAGAGATAGCCAAAAGAAATAATACTTAAAAGGCAGTCAGAAACAATTTCATTTGTTAGTGGTATGTATGTTGGTGGGCCCTTCCCAGATCTCTACAAGCGATTTTCGCCTTGAAATAATACTTAAAAACTTGCACACTCACTTTCTGTCCTTTGATGCTGCATTTTCAGAGTCCATTGGACTAATGTTGATACCTGATGGTTGCCGAGAGCTAAAAGCATGATACAAATACAAGAGTACGCTCAATCTGAAGATGCATTTTGGTTTGCTTTACACAGGACCAGATATGTCACGAGTCATGTGATTATAGTGCCACAGGCACATTCTTATGTGATCCGTAAGAGAAACTGAATGTAAGGTTATACCCAGTTAGAAATGAAAAGGTAAATGTAATTGTTATTGTACACAAAATTAATAAAATCGTGTCAATTTTATTTAGTGCTATGTCAGTTCACTTCCATTGCAGAACTTGCTTTTCCTTGCGTCCTGTCTGTTTAGCATCTATAGGTCTTTGGTTTGGACAACTAATGCCCCTTTTTCGTTGATGCCGTAAGCACGTGTTTACCTTGCTTATTGGGTAAACAGTCCCTGATCTGACAGCAGATCACTTCTTAACAAAGAAGGAACATAAAAGAGCCTTAGGCTGATGAAGTCTTGTCAATGGAGAGCATTCACTTTATAAAGTTCAGATTGCTGATGTCTCCTTCCAGTTTTTTTCATTGTATTTGAAACTTTGCCCATTCTCATCTTTGCCACCTAATAGCATTGCTTCTAGGATCCTTCATTTATTTACTAAGCTCTGTTAAATATATGAGTCTCAATAGCTGCCAAGGCTCTGTATATTCCTGCTTGTTTCTGTATATTCCTGCTTGCCTTTTTTGTTTCTTAATTTTTTTTTATAGTACTTCAGACGAAGGTTTACAGAACAAATAGTTTCTTATTTAACAGTTAGTTACACATATTGTTTTATGACATTGGTTAACCACCCCACGACATGGCAACACTCTCCGTTCTTGACCTTGGATTCCCTATTACCAGCTTTCCTGTCTTCTCCTGCCTTCTAGTCTTTGTCCCTGGGCTATTGTGCCCCTTTATCTCATAGTGTCTCATGGGTCTGTCTAATTTTTGGCTGAAGGGTGAACCTCGGGAGTGACTTCATTACTGAGCTAAAAGGGTGTGCAAGCTCCATACTCTCCGAATTTCTCCAGTCTCTGTCAGGCCAGTAAGTTTGGTCTTTTTTTGTGAGTTAGAATTTTGTTCTACATTTTTCTCCAGCTCTGTCTGGGACCCTCTGTTGTGATCCCTGTCACAGCAGTCAGTGGTGGTAGCCAGGCACCATCTAGTGGTACTGGACTCAGTCTGGTGTAGGCCATGGTAGTTGTGGTCCATTAATCCTTTAGACTAATCTTTCCCTTGTATCTTTAGTTTTCTTCTTTCTCCCTTGCTCGCAAAAGGGTGAGACCAATGTAGTATCTTAGATGGCTGCTCACAGGCTTTTAAGACCCCAGACGCTACTCACCAAGGTAGAATGTAGAACATTGTCTTTATAAACTATATTATGCCAGTTGAGCCAGATGTCCCCAGAGACAGTGGTCCCCACAGCCTTCAGCCCAGTAGTTCTGTCCCTCAGGGAGTTTGGATGTGTCTATGGAGCTTCCATGACCTTGTCTTGATCAAGTTGTGCTGATTTCCCCAGAATTGTGTACTGTTTTAACCTTCACCAAAGTTGTCACTTATCTTTTGTCTAGTTAGTGTTTTTCCCTCCTCACCCCTCCCTTCCCTAGTAATCATCAAAATTTGTGTCTTTCTGCATGTAAAACTTTTCATGAGTTTTTATAATAGTGGTCTTGTATGGTATTTGTCCTTTTGTGATTGACTTATTTCACTCTGCATAATGGCCTGCAGATTCATCCCTGTTGTGAGATGTTTTGCAGATTGATCATTATTCTTTATCGTTGTGTAGTACCCATTGTGTGTATATACCATAGTTTGTTTATCCATTCATCTGTTGATGGACAGTTAGGCTGTTTCTGTCTTTTTACTACTGTGAATAATGCTGCAATGAACATGGGTGTGCATATGTCTATTTGTGTGATGGCTCTTATTTCTCTAGGATATATTCCTAGGAGTGGGATTGCTGGATGGTTAAGTATATCTATTTCTATCTTTTTAAGGAAATGTCATATCATTTTCCCTATTTACTTTTTTTTAAATGTTCAGAAGACCATAGGAGCATAGGATTGAGTTAAACATACTTCTCAGTTGATAGTACACCATCATCACTTTGTGCAAGGCTGTAGTTTTACTTCTTTCCTTTATTTCTAAACCTCAGTCTTGATCTTCTCCATTTTCTGTGATGTGTTTTAGATATATTTCTTCTTGTATATGTATCTTTGAAAGAGACACACACACATGCACACACACACATGCACACACACACACATGCCCACTTAATTTATTTCACTGCTTTGACTACTCATAGTATTCTTTTGTGGTTATCCCTTCTAAGGGGGTCTAGTTATTTTCATCCTTATGCCATCTTGTTGTTAGCCTACTAGATTAATGCTATGTTAATTTGTGTTTTTGCTTCTTCATGTGAAAGAAAGGGCACGTGGAGAAAAGAAAGCACACCTCAAACCTTCCCCCTCTGTCTATGTTTCCTAGTATTCAGCTCTCTTCCACTCAGAGCTGCCAGTTATTCCCTCCTCTACCTCCCCTCACACACGAGAATCCAACCACCTTCTGCTGTCTTGGAGGGATTCATAGGCTTTTATTAGTTTGACAAATCCATCAATCTCCTATGGGCTTCTATGGGTTTCAGGGTTAGGTTACATGAAGAGAAACAGAAGCCCATGCTTATTCACCTTCACGGCAGAACTTGCCATCACCACGTTCTTCTTATGCTTCCCCTAGTGTGATGGGTTGATTATTGGTTAGCAAGCTTTCACTTCCTCCAGCCAAACGCTGATCTCCATGGTAAGAAAATCCTCCTTACCTCATTGATGTTGAGCTTGGCCACGCGACATTCTTTGTACAACGGGATTAAAATATGAACACACCTTTTGGCATACATTCCTGGGCACTGTTACTCCGCCTTTTAGGCCTTAGCTCCAGAATGAACACACTGAAGCAGACATGAGCCCAAACCAGTCTCATGGTGACCAAAGCAAGCCGTATCTACTGTCTGAAGCAGAGCCACCACAACTGAATCACAGATATATGAATAAGAAATAAGCGCTTACTTTTGTGTGCCACAGGTATTCTTTGTTGTTTGTTATGCAGCAAAAATTGATTAATACAGAATTGGGTCTAGAAGTATGGTGCTGCCATAACTAAAACCTAACGTCTGTGGCAGTAATTTTGGGAACTGGCAGGATGGTAAGGGAATTGTTAAAGAGGCTGAGAACAATAATCTTTTTAAAATAGTGGCCAAACATTTGGTAAAATTGACTCTAGTAGTAATATAGAAGAGAGAAAATGTATCTACTGAGCTTACAGTGTTGAACTCAGAAGTTTTGAAACAGAATCTTAAAAGTATGAGCTGGTTGCTATTAAATGTATTAACTAATCCAGGGACAGGAACTAGAAGGCAGGAGGGGACAAGAAAGCTGGTGATAGGGAACCCAAGGTTGAGAAGGGACAGTGTTGACATGTCATGGGGTTGTTAACTATTGTAACAAGGCAATAGATGTACTAACTGTTTAATGAGAAACTATTTGTTCTGTAAACCTTCATCTAAGGTACAAAAAAAAAAAAAAGAATTACCTATGTGAGATCAAATTGACAACAGCAACTCAGAAGGTTTGATGGGAAGTCTAGGGGGCAGTGACCTGAAGATAATGGTGATGGAATAATTTGGAAAAGGATAGTGAGAATAGCAGCACATCTGGAAGAATGTAATCGATGTCACTAACTTGTACGTGTAGAAATTTCTGAAATGGTGTATCTTTGGCTATGTATATTTTCGCCAAAAAAAAAAAAAAAAGTCCTCCAAGGTCGAGAAGGGAGACTGTTGACATATCGTGGGGTTGTTAACCAACGTCATAAAACAATATGCGTACTGACTGTTTAATGAGAAACTATTTGTTCTGTAAACCTTCACCTAAAGTACAATTTAAAAAAATGTATTAGCTAAAACACTACAACAAAAAGATGAGCTCAGAAAAGAACTGACCTATTGGCAAGCAGATTTTATAAGAATAGGAGATCCCAGAATTTAAGGAGTTGAAAAAATTAAACTATTTCTAAGTCAAAGATGAAACTATGGGTGTTCTGTAACACTTCATTATTTATTTAGACCTTTGAAAGAGTTAAGGTGATTCTTTTTTTGTTTGTTTGTTTGTTTTGGCACCAGAGTTCAGGACTTTTTAATTTGTCCCAGAGTTGCTGAAGCAAAAATCATGATAAAACATTCTGCTTTCCTTTATACCCCACAACGCAAAAAACTATTTGTAGGAAAAAAAAAACGGTTTTGTACATGGGATGAAACTTAATATAAATTCAAAACTTACAGATAAGGGTTAGCTCTATCACTCATCTCTTTTAAAAAGTTTATGTGAATATCCAGTCAAAACCAACAGGGAACCTCCCTTCAAATGTTATCTGTACGGATTTCCCAGTAGACCACAGGGCTGTCTTACTGTTGCAGAATGTCCTCAGAAGGCTCTGTCATGATCAGGTAACAGAGTAAAAACCCCAGAGTCCTTTCTTTCAAATGCAAGAGGGAAAAACAGAGGGACAGAAGAACTATTCAAACTTCATCTTCTTTCCTTGTGGTTTGTGGTCTCCTCCTAAGGTGATTCTTATAGATGCTTTCAGAAGGACCATGGGTCTCTTAGAATGCTTGAAGTGGGTTCAGCAAAATCTTTAAAAAAATCAGTTGCTGTTGAGTAGACTCTATTGGTATTGAGTAGAATTTTGTTCCATAGGGTTATCAGTGGCTGATTTTTTGGAAGTAGATCACCAGAACTTTCTTCCGAGGCATCTCTGTAAGTTCAGTCTTCCAACCTTTTGGTTAGTAGCCAAGCATGTTAGTTGTATGCACCACCCAGGGACTCCAAAAACATCCTAATGTACCCACATTTACCAAAACCAAAACCAAACTTGTTGCCATCGAGTCAATTCTGACTCATAGCGACCTTATAGGATAGAGTAGAACTACACCACAGTGTTTCCAAGGAGCGGTTGGTAGACACTTTTGACTTTTTGATTAGCATGCCGAGCTGTTAACTACTGCGCCACCAGGGCTCCCAATGCACCCAAATTACTAATAAGTAAACCTAGAAAGTGATACAAGTGTGGAAAAGAATTGTGGAAAATAGCTTTGGGCAAATAAAATTGACTAGAATCACATACATAGAGTATACACAGTAGTTTGAGAGAGCTGTACTGGCAAAAGGGCTACCAGTCTGAACGAAAGAAAACTGAGATTATTTGAGCTACAAAAAGAAAACTAGGACTCCACATTTCTGCAGACAGAAAGAAGCTAAAAAGCTGTTTAGTCATGAAAACATGACATATTTTCTAATTCTTTTATTCAGAAGTGACCAAAGATGATAATGAAAAATGTCCCCAGAAAAATGAATCCAAGAACTGTGGAAAACTGAAGAGTAGAAAGCCACTCCTAGGGGAAGCAGAACTGGAGCCCTAATCAAGGAACCTTCCCCACCTCTACAGTAGCTGGACCTGGTAACCTCTGCCTGGAAGAATTTCAGAATTTTTATGGATCATAAAATCCTATATGCTTTCTTTTTTGCATGGGATTGATTAATGCAGTTATCCTGGCTCTGTTGGGTATGTGGGGAGCAAATAGCTTTTGTTTTTACTCCATAGGTTTGTGGTTTAAGAAGAACAAAATCTAGACCTGATATAAATATGATTCTAGACTTTGAGCTTGGTACTATGGTTGGGTAAAACTTTCTGGGGATAATTCTGAGTATGCTTCTTGAGGAGAGAATGAGTAATTTTGCATGATGAAGAGGAGTGAATATCTGTGAACAACAGGGCACACTGTGCAAATGTCATGACAGTTCAGCATATATTTATTCCTACCTCCTCCTCACCATGGGAGGAATCATTTCTTGTCCTGTTGATGTCGGACTTAGGGATACAATTTTGCTTTGGCCAATGAGATTCTAGAAGATGTGATGCAGATAAGGTTTGAAATGTGCATTGATGATTGCACTCTGAAGTTCACGATAAGAAGAGCTTCCTCTGTGTACCTGCAGTTCCTTCATCCTGCACCTCAGAATGAAGACACATGGAAGAAAACAACCTCATCTATAACCAGGATGAACTGTATATCAACGGCTTGAAGGAAATCCACCACAAATGAATAGTAGGCACATGGAAAAAAAGTAAATGCTAATTGTTGCATGCCACTGAAATTTTGTTTTTATTAAACACAGAAACCTGACTGATGCACCTTATGTATCTAGATTTCTTATTTCTCCAGCTTTCCTCACTCAAATATTTGTCTAATAATTCCTGTGCTAAAAACATATTGTATTAATTGGACAATGACATTATTTGGTCCCTGAGAGCTTACCGGTATCTCTGGTTGCACAGTGGTTAAGAGCTTGGCTGCTAACCAAAAGGTTGGCAATTCGAATCCACCAGCTCCTCACTGGAAACCCTACGGGGCAGTTCTACTCTGTCCTACAGGGTCACTGTGAGTAGGAATTGATGACGGCAACAGGTTTGTTTGTTTGTTTAATCTACTCAGGTAAGTATCCCATTATTTACAAGGAAAGATAAGCGTTCATTTTTCTTGTGGAGCGTTTTAAATAAACTTTTGGTTTATTAACATTATTATCGTTCAATTCTCTACCTTTTTTATCTCAAATAAAATAAAATTTCCTCAAGATAATCATTAAGTTTTTGTGCAAAATATCTACTGATCAACTACTATGTGCAATAAACAGGAGGAAAATGTTTCTCAGTTACACTTACGTCTTATTCCAGAGAAAGCATTCAAAAAAACATCTTGTTCATGAATGACTGAATAGCTTGTATGAATTAATATCCTTGTGTTAAGTACTATAAGCAAATATTGAAAGATATGGGTGATTTCTAGTGAATGTATATTTCAGCATACTCACTATAGTATCCTCTGTTCTCTATCACACACATATGCAAAACCCTGAGTCAATGATTTGGAAAATGTCTTTTTTTTTCCAAAGAAGAACTATAATTTTGTAAATTGTGAGTACATTATAAGCTTGAGAAAAGCTCTTAGCTTTCAATAAGGAATATGACCCTTTCATGCAAATTTGTTCTATCCTTATACACACCACCATACAATAAAGAGTAGAGTCAATCATCTATATGTTCTCAACTTCCTGTATGCCTGACTGAATTTTTCACTTTCTCAGTTGAATGGATTAGATTCATGTACACAGAGCCATAGAGATTTATCAGCTACGGACTTTCCTCTTTCCACTGTGATTGATGGATGCTAAGTTGTGTCAGTCTGCCCTTTCACACAAGCACAGCCAGACAAAGACATTGGGATTGTCAATTTTTAAGACATCAATGTCTAATTTTATTCAATTATCTATATAAGTAAATTACCGCAAAATTTCAAAATAGTTTTGCATTATTTGATATAAGCAATTGGTGTAAAAATAAAAGGAATCTCCTTTAAAAGGTACAACTTAAGAAAAAGTTAAGTTAAAAATATAAGCTTCTATAAGCTAATGATAGCCTTGAACTATTATATGGATTAATTTATAAACATTTGGAACTGACAAAACATTTTTAAAAAAGCTTTATGATGTTTGTCTTTTAGGAAAACACCATAACTAAAGGTTAGAAATACTAAAACCCACTACTTTATAGACATAACAGAAGGAGACGACATGTTTTCCTAATGTTTCAAGTTCTTTTAAACAGACAAAAATCTGTATTTGAACTAGGATACTGGATGACTGACACCTTGCCTTTAAGTTTGGATTACTCAGTTAGCCAAGAAGTATTTATTGTTTACTATGTTCCAGTATTATTCCAAGCACTAAGGTTTAAGCTATGAATAAGATAGGCAAGGTCCCTGCTCTAGTGGAGTTTATATTCCACATGAGAAGAAATAAAAATAATCAATAAAAAATATGTTAACACACAAATAAATAAAACATTAGAGGATGATGTATGCTATAAAGAAAATAAAATAGTTGATGTTTCAGCAAGAGACTGGATAGCTACTTGATATCCTGTGACATAACCTGAGATCTGAACAATAAGCAAGAGACAGCAATACGAAGATCAGAGAAAGGACATCCCCAGTTGAGAGAATAGCTGGTGCCAAATGAGTTTGGAACATTCAAGGAATAGACAGGTCATTGTGGCTGGAGTGTATTGGGCTAGGTGTTAGAAAGGAACAAGATAATGTTGAAGACATGGGTGATAAATAAATCATGTATATCACTTTAAAAATAGTGAATGACATTTGAGTTTTATTCTAAGTGAGAAAGATACTAAAGCTTTCTTTTTTATTGTACTTTAGATGAAGGTTTACAGAACAAACTAGCTTCTCATTAAACAGTACACATATTGTTTTATGAGACTGATTAACAGTCCCACGACATGTCAACACTCTCCCTTCTCAACCTTGGGTTCCCTATTACCAGCTTTCTTGTTCCCTCCTAGCTTCTAGTCCTTGCCCTTGGGCTGGAGTGTCCCTTTAGTCTTGTTTTGTTTTATGGGCCTGTCTAATCTTTGGATGAAGGGTGAACCTCAGGAGTGACTTCATTACTGAGCTAAAAGAGTTTCCGGGGGCCATACTCTCAGAGTTTCTCAGTCTTTGTGAGACCAGCAGGTCTGGTCTTTTTTTTCAAGTTAGAATTTCGTTCTACATTTTTCCCCAGCTCTGTCTGGGACCCTCTATTGTGATTCCTGTCAGAGCAGTCAGTGCTGGTAGCTGGGCACCATCTAGTTGTACTGGACTCAGTCTGGTGGAGGTTGTGGTAGTTGTTGTTGCAGTCCATTAGTCATTTGGACTAATCTTTCCTTTGTGTCTTTAGTTTTCTTCATTCTCCCTTCCTCCTGAAGGGGTGAGATCATTGGAGTATCTTAGATGGCCGCTCACAGGCTTTTAAGACCCCAGACACTACTCACCAAAGTAGAATGTAGAACATTTTCTTTATAAACTATGTTATGCCAGTTGAGCTAGATGTTCCCTGAGACCATGGTACCCAGAGCCCTCAGCCCAGCAATTCAGTCCCTCAAGGAGTTTGGATGTGTCTATGGAGCTTCCATGACCTTGCCTTGGTCAAGTTGTGCTGGTTTCCCCAGTATTGTGCACTGTCTTACTCTTCACCAGAGTTACCACTTCTCTATTGTCTATTTAATGTTTTCTTATCCCCACCTCTCCCCTCCCTTCTAACCATCAGAGATTGTTTCTTTTTGTGTGTAAACCTTTTCATGAGATTTTATAGTAGCGGTGTCATACACTATTTGTCCTTTTGTGATTGACTTATTTCACTCAGCATGATCCCCCCAGATTCATCTATGTTGTGAGATGCTTTGAAGATTCGTCATTGTTCTTTATGATTGCATAGTACTCCATTGTGTGTATGTACCATAGTTTGTTTATCCATTCATCTGTTGAGATACTAAAGGTTTTTAAGCGTGAAAGTGACCTAACGCATTTTTGCATTGTAAGGGGCACTTTTTATCCAGTGTATAAAATAAATAGTAAAATGGAAAGATTAAACCAAAAACCCAAACCCACTGCTCTCAAATTGATTCTGACTCATAGCGACATTACAGGACAGAGTAAAAATGCCTCAGAAGGTATCCAAGGCTGTAGTCTTTATGGAAGCTGAATACCGTATCTTTCTCCTGTGGAGTGGTTGGTAGGTTTGAACAGCCGACCTTTTAGTTAGCAGCCAAGTGCTTAATCACTGCACCACCAGGGCTCCTATGAAAAGATTAGAAGAAGAAAAACCATTTGGAGGCCATTGTAGTTGTCTAAGCAAGTGATAAAAGTGGATTCGGTTCAGGAGTCTTATAAATAGTAGTAAGACTGAGGATATCTTCATATAGAATAATTACAGCATTTTGAAGCTACAGTAGGTAAGCTGTGTGTTGAGAAAATGTTGATCATAGAACAGATGTTTGTAATTGAATTTTCAGAAGATTGACAGTTACTAATGATGGCAGGATCAAAGGTTTAAACCAGAGAGGGAGGCTAATTGTACGTGAGGAGATTGAGAGCTGGGAAAATCTTCATTTTATTTTTTGAGCAATGCTATGACTGAAACAATACTGATACCAATACGGTACCAATACCTATAGAAATAATGACCACATATTAGAGAAATTCCTTAAATTTATTAACAAATTCTGAACTTTGGATAATGGCACCATTAACAACATTAAGAAATGAAAACAGAGCAAAGTAGAATGTGAGCAATTTCAGGACAACAGACACTAAAGCAAATAGTAAAAAAAATGGTGTTATTCAGTGAAGTGAACACTCAAGCAATTATACTGAGTAAGAAATATAGTTTTATGTAAGAAGTAAAAATATACAGGAAAGAATAACTTATTGCTAAAATCTCACTTTCCTGCATATAATAAAACATTTTTTCTTGTACATGTAATATAAGATCTTAACATTAAAATATAGTTAAGTAGATGATTGGGATACCAATTATCAAAACCCGAAGAGTTATACTGTGAGCATAATGTCATCTAAATTTACCACCTAGGGGTGATAACCACCAACTAAATTTATGAGATGCATACTGCTAATTCAGGCCCTATCCTTTGAGAGTGTAACTAAGCAATTCAATGCAGTATAAAGTGATTCAAATATCAGAACTGATCATTAGAGAGCTTGGTTTCAACATTATCATGAAATTCAATAAATTTATGAATGAATTTATAAATTTATAGATGAAATCTACATGAATATGTAGTGGTTATCTCTTGGTGGTAGTTTAAGGATTGTATTTATTTTCTTCTTTATATCTCTTTAACTTTATGAAGGAGTAAGCATTTATAGCCAGTTTGTTATATTGTGGTAGCTTGTGTGTTGCTCTGATGATGGAAGCTATACCATCAGTATTTCAAATACCACCAGGGTCACCCATGGTGAACAGGTTTCAGCAGAGCATCCAGACTAAGACAGACTAGGAAGAATGATCTAGTTATCTAATTCTAAAAAAAAAAAAAAATCTGGCCACTGAAAACCTTATGAATAGCAGTAGAAAACTGTCTGATATAATGCCAGAAGATGAGCCCCTCAGGTTGGAAAGCACTCAAAATACAACTGGGGAAGAGTTGCCTCCTCAAAGTAGAGTTGACCTTAACGACATGGATGGAGTCAAGCTTTTAGGACCTTCATTTGCTGGTGTGACACGACTCAAAATGAGAAGAAATAGTTGCATACAGCCATTAATAATCAGAACATGGAATGTATAAAGTATGAATCTAGGAAGATTAGAAGTCATCAGAAATGAAATGGAACTCATAAAGATCAAGATCCTAGGCATTAGTAAGCTGAAATGGACTGGTATTGGACATTTTGAATCAGACAATCATATGGTCAACTATACAGAGAATGACAACTTGAAGAGGAATGGCGTTGCATTCATAGTCCAGAAGAATATTTCAAGGTCTATCCTGAAGTACAATGCTGTCAGTGATAGGACAATAGCCATACGTCTACAAGGAAGACCAGTTAATAGGACTATTTTCAAATTTACACACTAACCACTAAAGCCAAACATGAAGAAATTGAAGATTTTTATCAACTTCTGCAGTCTGAAATTGATCAACTATGCAATCAAGATGCAGTGATAATAACTGTTAATTGGGATGAGAAAGTTGGAAATGAAGAAGCATCAGTAGTTAGAAAATACAGCCTTGGTGATAGAAATGATGCCAGAGACAGCAAGATAGAATTTTGAAGACAACGACTTCCTCATTGCAAGTATCTTTTTCAACAACATAAACGGTGACTGTACACATGGACCTCACCAGAAGGAATACACAGGAAGCAAATTGACTACATCTGTGGAAAGAGATGATGGAGAAACTCAGTAACATCAGTCAGAAAAAGGCCGAAGCTCAGCTACAGAAAAGACCATCAATTGCTCATATGCAAGTTCAAGTTGAAGCTGAAGAAAAGTAAAACAAGTCCTCAAGAGCTAAAATACGAACTTGAGTATATATCACTGAATTTAGAAACCATCCCAAGAATAGATTGAACAGTAATGACTGAAGACCAAATGAGTTATGGGATGACATCAAGGAAATCATATATGAAGAAAACAAAATGTCATTAAGTCCAAGCTGCAGTGAAGGCATTAATGAAAAACAAGTGTTCAGGAATTGACAGAATACCAATTGAGATATTTGAATAAATGAATGCAATGCTGGAAGCGCTCACTCATCTATGCTAAGAAATTTGGAAGACAGCTACCTTGCCAACCGACTTGAAGAGATCCATATTTGTGCCCATTCCAAGGAAAGGAGATCCAACAGAATGTGGAAATTATCAAATAATATTGTTAATGAAACATGGAAGTAAATTTTTACTAAAGATAATTAAAAAATGGCTACATTAGTACATAGACAGGGAACTGCCAGCAATTCAAGCAGGATTTAGAAGATGACATGTAATAAGAAATATCATTGCTGATATCAGATGGATCTTGGCTAAAGCAGAGAACACCAGAAAGATGTTTACCTGGATTTTATTGACTATGCAAAGGCATTCAACTGTGTGGATCATAACAAATTATGGATAACACTGTGAAGAATGGGAATTCTAGAACACTTAATTGTGCTCATGAGGAACTGTACATAGACAATGAGGCAGTCGTTCAAAGAGAACAAGGAAATATTGCATGGTTTAAAATCAGCAAGGGTGTGTGTCACGGTTGCATCCTTTCATCATACTTATCCAATCTGTATGCTGAGCAAATAATCTGAGAAGCTGGATTGTATGAAGAAAAACATGGCATCAGGATTGGAGGAAGATGCATTAACAACCTGTGTTATGCGGATGACACAACCTTACTTGCAGAAAGTGAAGAGGACTTGAAGCACTTGCTGATGAAGATCAAAGACTACAGCCTCCAGTATGGATTACACCTCAACATAAAGAAAACAGAAATCCTCACAGCTGGACCAATAAGCAACATCATGATAAACAGAGAAAAGACTGAAGTTGTCAAGGATATCATTTGACTTGAATCCACAATCAATGCCTGTGGAAGAAGTAGTAAAGAAATCAAATGTAGCGGAGGGCTGTGGGGACCATGGTCTCAGGGAACATCTAGCTCAATTGGCATAACACAGTTTGTAAAGACAATGTTCTACATTCTACCTTGGTGAATAACGTCTGGGGTCTTAAAAGCCTGTGAGCAGCCATCTAAGATACTCCACTGGTCTCATCCGTTTGGGAGCAAGGGAGAATGAAGAGAACAGGATACAAGGAAAAGATTAGTCCAAAGGACTAATGGACCACAGCTACCAAGGCCTCTGCCAGACTGAGTCCAGCACAGCTAGATGGTGCCCAGCTACCACCACTGACTGCTCTGACCAGGATCACAACAGAGGGTTCTGAAAAGAGCGGGAGAAGAATGTAGAACACAATTCTAACACACGCAAAAGAAGACCAAATTTACTCACCTAAAGGAGACTGGAGAAACCTGGAGAGTATGGCCCCCACACACCCTTTTAGCTCAGTGGTGAAGTCACTTCCAAGGTTCACCGTTCAGCCGGGGATTGGACAGCCCCATAAAACCAAATGGGACTAATGAGGCACAGCAGTCCAGGGACAAGGGCTAGAAGGCAGAAGGGGACAGGAAAGCTGGTAATAGGGAACCCAAGGTTGAGTAAGGACAGTGTTGATGTGTAGTGAGGTTGTTAACCATTGTTAATGTGTGTACTGTTTAATGAGAAACTATTTTGTTCTGTAAACCTTCACCTAAAGTGAGAATAGCAGCACAATTGGAAGAGCGTAGTCAATGTCACTGAACTGTGCGTATGGAAATTTTTGAAATTGTGTATCTTTGGCTATGTTTATTTTCATCAAAAAAAAAAAAAGGTCAAGAAGGGAGAGGGTTGACATGTCGTGGGGTTGTTAACCAATGTCATAAAACAATATGTGTACTGACGGTTTAATGAGATAACTATTTGTTTTGTAAAGCTTCACCTGAAGTACAATTAAAAAAATATAAAAAAAAAGAAATCAAATGATGTATTGCACTGGGCAAATCTGGCCACTTTAAAGTGTTAAAAAGCAAAGATGTCACTTTGAGGACTAAGGTGCTTCTGACCCAAGCCATGGTATCTTTAATCACTTCATAAGCATGCAAAAGCTGGACAATGAATAAGGAAGGCCAGAGAAGAATTGACGCCTTTGAATTATGGTGTTGGCAAAGACTGTTGAATATACCTTGGTCTGCCAGAAAAACAAACAAATCTGTCTTCTTAGAAGCAAGGATGGCATGAAGTTCTCTCCTGTATTTTGGACATGTTATCAGGAGGGATCAGCCTCTGGAGTCTGGGTCAGTGAAGAAGAGGATGGCCCTCAAGGGGATGGATTGACACTATGGCTTCTACAATGGCTTCAACCATAGGAATGATTGTGAGTATGGTACAGGACCAGGCAGCATTTCATCTTATTGTACACAGGATTGCTATGAGTCAGAACCTACTCAATAGCACCTAACAACAACAACAACAAGCATTTATAATGAACATTTTTTCTTAGAAATCAGAAAGTAAAAGTTTCATGCAAAATTCAAACTGCAACATACATTAGCTTGTGATTTTTCTCAGATAGTTGACTTGAAGATTCCAATTTGTAAGGGAAACATTCCAAACAGACAGAGCTACTTGAATGTAATGCTCCAGTTAGTCAACTAAATTTTTTGTTGTTATATAATAAGTCAATACATTTTGAAATTTTCTTACATGTAACATTTTATAGGAAACAAAATTACTTCAATAACAATTTTTCTACAATGTTTTCTTGTTTTGCTACAATATAAAACTATATGAATTTTTTTTCCTTTTCAAATTCTAGTTTATTGCTCTTAAGTTTAGCACTATGAAAGAAAGGTAAGTTATAGAGTGGTTTCAATTCACCATTTCAACTTCTTTGTTTCCAATTAGAACCTGTCTACTCTGGCTCAAAACTCTTGTTGTTAATGCGTGCTGTTAAGTTGATTCTGACTTATAGCTACCTTATATGACACAATAGCACTGCCCCACAGGGTTTCCCAGGCTGTAATCTTTACTAGAGCAGATCACCTGGTTTTTTAATCCCATGGAGTCAGTGGTGGGTTTGAAACTCTGATCTTTTGGTTAGGAGCCAGGTGCTTAACCGTTCTGCCACAAGGGCTCCTTTAATGCATCTCTTACCATAGATTTAATCTTATTTGCCTTCAATGTTGGTTGATGATAATAGAGTTCTATTAATTTCTTCAAATATCAAAATTTAATTGCACATCTAGTATTCAATATGATTATAATTAAAGAAGACACACATATTTAAAGTTATTGGAACAAATTTTGCCAGAATTTAAAATTTTCCATATGGCCTTCTAAGTTTGTAGTTTAAGACCATGTAGTTTGCATTTTTATAAATAATTATAATTGACTATTCTAAAAAAATTATTGTAGACAAACTCCATTTTCTTAATGATTTCCTAATTATTTTATTCATGTCCTATTCTTAAATATTCTTTCAACTGCTAATCACTCTGTTAAGAACATTAGTATTTTCTTAGTGTTTTTAGCTTTCTCTGTAGCTGTTTTTTAAAAACTGCTTAAGTTAGCTGCATGTAAACAACATGTTTTGCTGAATTATGAGTCAATATCGATATTCATTTAACAAACTGAATATGTTATTCTTTTGAGTCATATTTTATCATTATTTATGACACATGTTAAATAGGTAAAACTTGATAAAAATACCAATGCATTAGAACCTCTTCAGTATCCGTAAATTTTTAATGATGCTAAACTTCTATACTTTAACAACTAAGGAAGGAAAAGGGTTCATGAGGTACTAAAGTAAAAAATGCAATGAAAGTTTTAGATTACAGTGAGATAAGAAAATGTCCCTTCTTCCCCACACCTTTAGCTCACATAAAGATATTCCACAACACAAATTGTCAGTTGAAATTTTAACCAGGGGGAAAGCAGAAGTCAGGAACTAGAGAATATATGAGCAGTGATACAAATGTTAGTTATCTTCAAATATGTATTAATTCTTAACATTCTCTCTTGTTGTGGACCATCCTTTATTACTATTTGGCAGATATTATTTATAATTTATTGTCATCTTCATTACTTGATATATATCATCTTTGGTATATCCTCATAATGTATGTACCTCTTTTTAAAATACTTACAAGAGTTGGGTGTAGTATTAGTTTCCTAGGGCTGTAGTAACAAATTACCACAAGCTTGGTGGCATCTTCTAGGACTACCAAGAATAATCACTGGGGTACTTTCTACAACCTGAAACAAGTGGATAGGTAAAGCATTTTGGGGAATAAGTGTAGAGGGGCTTTCCAGACATCTTTTAAATTATACCCTTGTTTATGTATTTCCATTCTGCATTTACTGCAGTTGATGGGACAGCTTTTGCCCATAGATGGTCGCAAAAGGAACTATCTTCAGTCAAAGGGATTACTTTTTCTTTCGATTTTACTATCCCTGCCATTAGGGTGATACAACCCAATGATACATTTTAAAGTAATTTAAATGTATCCTTGAACAAATGTCTTATTTCAGGTAAAGTTAAATAATGAGATACTGAGAATGTTTGGGAGTAGAATCGGAAATCAAGGAATATCTGAACTGGACAAGAACTCAGAAATGATGGACACAAAGCTATGGGTAGAAAATCAGAATATGGATCATATATGATTCCTCTCATCAATGCTCAAGCTCATCCCACAGGATGCCCAGCCTGTTCTCCCGTCCCTTCATGTGAGGCAGGGCTCATCTTTTCCTTATTCCACCTGTGCACAGAAATGACTCTGCACAGTTATTTATCATTCTGGGCCCATTCTATTGTTTTCCTTCTTATGCACAATTCTCAAACTATTTTTGATTTTCTACTATCTCTTCTGTCTCTTTAATCTTAGTCTCTATCCCAGATCGATACTTCAAACATCTCACCTTCCCACCTGCCAGCACACTCACCCCTAGGTATGTACACACTAAATCTTTTCTCTCATTAAAGCAGCTGGCATCTTGGAGCAGTAGCCAAAGTACATCATATAAAAAAGTCTTGGGACAGACAGTTGAGAAGATAAGGAGAAGAATCAAAGTTCCCCTCTAATATGGGGAATTGACATCTCTGCAAGAGAAATTATTTAGAAGTTGGAAAACATCAAAAGAATTGATAATTTGGCTTAATGGATGTAAAAGTCAACTTCATTTTAACTCTTGGATATTACATTTAAAAACAAACAAAAAATCAAACCCACTGCTATGGATTCTGACTCCGACTCATAGTAACCCTGTAGGACAGAGTAGAACTGCCCCATAGGGTTTTCAAGGCTGTATGTTTTTAGGGAAACAGACTGCCATATCTTTCTCCTTCGGAGCAGCTGATGGGTTGAAACCACCAACCTTTCAGTTAGCAGCTGAGCACTTAACCACTGCGACACGAGGGCTTCTTATATTAACTTTTTACCTAAGGGAAATCTGGTGAGAATCAGATAGCATATAATTAGAGAATGGGAGTGGAGCACCATCACTTTCTGGTAAGAGAGACTTCCTGATGACTTCTAAATTTGCTATGTAGCTGTACACCTGGCTTGTTTGTTCATAAGTTTAGCCTGGAAAGGAGGATTAGAAAATAATTCTCAAGACAAGAAACATAAAGAAAATACCAAAACTCTCACCCTGTTGTTGGCCCCCTGTATAATTTCAAAAACAACCTGAATTAGGAGGAAGCTTGTTATGTTGCATAATGATTGCTATGCAGTACTTTAAATGACAGTGGATTTCATCCACAATTGAGCTGATGCTAAAATGTAGCCACATTAACAATAAGCAGCATATGCATGGAGATATCATAATGAGAACCAAGAGAAACGCTATGGAAATCCAAAGGCAAAAATCCACATGGATGAATATTAATGTGATATTTAAATAATAATGGAGCCAACATATAACATGAGTCATATTTGTATCTATGCTAACTAATACTTCAAAGGCACTGTAATTTTTATTACAAGGAGTTGTAGCATTTTAGGTTTGCTTTTTTTTTTTCAATAATTAGCCATCAAGAGTAGCCTAGTTAAACAAAAGGTGATGCAGGGAGAAAAAAATTTTTTTTTACTGTTTTCCTTTTGTTTCCTTTATGAGCATATAACTCTGGTTGGCAGAAATACCTTCGTGAATTCTCTTCAAGATTTATCCCTAAATATCATATCTTAGTATCAAAAAATCACAGACCGAAGACATCAGCACCTTATCTTTGTTTAGAAATGTGACAATATTTCATAACAGCAGAGCAGTGTGCTATTTAAATCTAAAGAAGATAAATACAGCTGTGTATCAGAATCTAGCTAATGAAAAAGTTACCTCTTCCCACATTAACAAAAAATATTTTGAAGCAACACAGGAAAAAATGACTTTCCATTAAGCCTAAAGCATATACAAATCAAGTCTAATTACTCCAGTCCTCTAAATATGATCTGCAATTATGAGATAAATCTACCCACAGAGATTTATTAAACCTTAGCATTTTTGAACTGAAACTTCAATGAGCTTGCCTTTAGCAGTACCCTGCAGCGACTGGCAAGGTTTTCCTAATCCTTCTGGTTCCTCAGGTGCACTTTCCAAACAAATTTCTATAAGAAAAATTTTGAGTTATTATTGTCTCTGGAATGAGATTTCTTCAGTATTCCCCCCCTCCCTTTTTTTCTTCTTGTCCTCTTTTTCTGCTTGTCATTTTTCCTTATCAAAGACAACTAGAAATACACAGTGGTGGCTCCATATTTACCTAACAAAGGAATTAGTTTGCTGCTTCTGACTTTCATTTAATTTTAATCACAAAGGTTGAGCCGGTGCACACAGCACAAATGGTCATGTGGGAGCAGATAGATGGAGCAAAAACGCGGTTGTGGCATACACACACTGCTGTACTGCTTGATTACACTGGTCCCAGGATGGCTCAGACTGTGAAAAAAGAGTCAACCTAATGTAATACGCTACCCAGAGAAACTATCTTGACAAAGGGGGGCATGCACACATTGGAGAAACAGTTGGGTAGTTCATCATGCCCGCTAAGCACAATCTTCTTAAAACATTGTCAAATGCTTTGTTCATACTTGTTTTCATTACCCAGGGAATATGTTTTCTTTGATTTTTTTTACAATTTTATGAAAAGAAAATCTTTCTTTGCTTAATGCCAGGCTTTTTCTAATAAAGTAATTGAACTGTACCCAATTAAATATCACAAATCACCCTTTTTCCTCTTTAGCAGACAAAAGTATCCTCTTGGTTCGTTTTTAACAAGGTACGTGCTTTTAGTTGTTCTATTAGATACAACCATGAGAATGTTTGAATTTGTTAACGTGGTCATCCTTTCTTTCTTATAAAATATCTACTACCATCTGGCAGAAGTTAGAGATCAGGATGGATTTAGGTGGCCCATATGCAGATTAGGTAATATCCCTAATTGCATTCATAATATCAACTTAAAAACTGATCACACATAAGAAAATAAGCCATTAGGTTGATAACATGTGTGCCAACAAAAGCACTAACTACTAAGTAGCTTATATATCACTTAAAAAGGATCAGTTTCTAGAAGTTAGCTATGTATGGCTCACCCTTTATGTTCATATATGCAAGTGTGTCTGTTAGTACAACTGGGGTAGATTTCTCATCTCCTCTGTTATACTTTGGACATGTTATCAGGAGGGATAAGCCTCTGGAGGACATCATGCTTGGTAGAGGATCAGTGAAAAAGAGGAAGATTCTCAGCTAGATGGATTGACACAGTGTTTGCAACAATGCGCTCAAGTATAATGATTGTGAGGATGGTGCAGGACCAGGCAGTGTTTCGTTCTGTAGTACATGGGATTGCTATGAGTTGGAACCAACTCAATGGCACCTAACAACAACTATTATATTGTAATCTTTATCTGGCTAAGTATCTGGCATTTGATTTTTAGGCAAGTAATATAACATTAGTACATAATGCACACACAGAGTGGATAGTCAACAAACCTGGTTGTTGATAATAAAGGTAATTGTGACAAAGAGTATTAAAAACTTGTAGTCTAATATTTTATTTCTCTGGCTAAATAATACATCTGCAGCTCCTACATTTTTTCCCAGCACGCTTAGATTATTATATCTTTGACTGTTCCTAGATAACCTAGGAGACCAGGTATAAATCCTGTCCACATTGTGTCCTCTCCTGCCAAAGTTGTATTAGTTTAAAAATTGGAACATGTAATAGATGTTATAGACGCTGCAGATTTTGAAGTCTGCTATTACCAGTATATATTGGTCAATTCTCTTGGACTGCTTCATTAGCATTTTAAGACTGACAACACACAAAAACTTTAATGGAGAAAAGTGCTTAGGAAGATTCACTCCAAAAACTACTGGATTAGGAAAATGATCACCTTGATTGTCGGATACTGTTTGTTGCATTTCATGCATTTTTCACAATTCCTTACAAAAATCAACTCTGGATTTTATAATTTATTTAGTTAAATTAGTAAATAACTACTGAATAGTCTGTACAGGCACTGTGCTAAGTAATGGGGATACTGAAGATAGCAAATGAAGATAACAAGTATTTATCCAAAAGCAAAGTAAAACCTCCATACAGACAAGGACCTAGTTTGCTATATCTACCATAGTATCCTTGGTACATGTAGACACTCAAATGTTTGTTGAGTGAAAGAATATGTCGGATGCTGCTTTTTTTAAAAAAAAAAAAATCATGCTTATGTAGTGATTACTAATTCTGTATACGTCCAGCCATCTTTATGCTTGCCTATCAGCAAACCAAAACTTCTCTAAAGTATTCTTCTGTAATGCTGCCCCAGAACCCACTCTCCCTTAAAATATTGACCAGTTTATTCTCTCTGCTATCCACCTGTTTAGGATGTGGCTTCAAAAGTGAAAGAACCTGATTTGACTCACCATCTTGTTTCCAAAGCCCATCTTACTCTAGGATCTCACTTATTCTACCTGCTGAAAAAGTACACCTACACAAAATTGCAAAATGATACAATGGTCAATGAATTAGTGGCATATACATTAAAATGTTATATAAGCAGAGAAAATTTGATTCTGCCTGGGAATAGGCAGAAAAGACGCCACCAAACAGCCAGCTATATCTGATACGGGTGGGAAAGCTCTGCAATTATAGCCCAGTTCGCATATGAGGAGAGCTGAGAAATGAGATTGTAAAGGTGGAGAACAACCAGGTGATTCTATTCTCCCGTGCCCTGTTAATGAGTTCCAAGTCTATCATCTATTACATGGAAAGGAATTAAGGTATTTTTATCAGAAGCAATATGATCAGAATTTCACTATGAAGTAACTTCATAGCAGTATAGAGGGTGGATCACTTGGATGAATTGCTAGAAATAGGGAGACCAGTTTTACTACTGTCATTATAGTGCAGGTGAGAGGTGGTAAAGGACTGAACTAAGGGAGTGAGGAGAAAGACGGAAATCAGGGAGTAAAGTATTTGTTAAATAGGTATGAGATAGACTCAGCAGGATGTGGTGATTGATTATATGCAGAAAGTAAGACTAGAGAAGAATCTGGGTGTCACTGACGTTTCTGGTTAGAGCAATTGAGTGGACAACAATTTCCTATTTTCCTATTCTGAAATTCAGAAGGGGGAGGTGTATGTAAAGAGCTATTAAACTGAGGTATCATTTCTGAGTATGTTGTTTACAAATAAATATGTTTACTGAGGATGATGGGATGTTCTTACTTTCGCCACTTTCGATTTTATCGCTGTGCTTAGAGGATGCTGCCTGCTAAAGACTGATACTTCACTGCTCACAGTTTCTAGCTACCACCTGACAGCTTTTGCCATTATCGCAACCAGCAAGGACTGCAACATTGCTATTTTCCTTGCAGTCGTCTCTTTTAAAACATGATCTCTAAGAACAAATGTTAACTAAAGGAGGGAACAGGTAAATCAACTTAATCAGTTTAATTTTTTTGTCTGATTTATTGTTTTTTTTTTTTCCCAAAGATTTGAAATTGGGATGCAAAAAGGAGTATTGCTAGACAATTACCACAGAGAGATAGTAGTAGATGGCATGACTAAATATTACCAAGTAGAAAACCAAGGCAATTTGGTATCTAAACTATTTCATCATTTTCATTTTTATATGATATTTATTCCACCTAATTCAAAAATACATTTGAAAGAATGACAATAAAATCACATACGAAAGAAAAAATGATTAAAGCTTAGAATTATAATTTTATAATTGGATGGGATATTGGAGATCATCTATTCAGCAGGGGAAGTTATATTCTGAATATAAATACAGTGGCTATCAGCATTGCATCAGAAGATCTTTGCTACTCTTCCCATTAACAACAAACAAATAAAAAGAAACTACTGTAAGTATACATGAATGAGAGAGTGTCTATCTGCATAACACATGGGCAATGTAGATATGTTTCATTGTCAAATTACAGGACATATCCACCTTTGTCAGCAGAGGCCATGTTTTTCTTGGCAAGAAATTTTAAAAGAAATCCATTTAGGATAGAGACAAGCAACCTATATACCTCAGTGACTCCTGTAACTGTATAGGACAGAACAATAATTGGTGTTCGTGGACATGACCCTGAGTAATCAAGAAAAGTTCCGTTCAATGTATTCTGTTTCATAAAACGTGAACTGTTTAATACATTTGTAAAGTGGATATAAGTGAGCCTGAAAGAGATGACTGACAGCTTTAGTCATGCCTAATGTCAGTGGAAGAAGAACAAGCAATATGACAGAGGACGTTCAATGGGGTAAGGAGGGGAAGTATGACAGCTGGGAGGAGAAGGGTGGGGAGCTGCAGAATGATGGAGACTGAAAAGTTGCCAAAGGGTCAGAGACTGGAAATGACTTTTTGCCAGAAGAAAAAAAAATGTCAGTCTCAAGCCGGGTGATGGGAGAAGTGGAGCTGTAGGGGAATGGCAAGACAGAAAGAAAAGAAGTTTTACCCATTTCTCAATTGCCTTGACTAAATGTGTAAGCAGCATTATTATCTTCCACTTACTGAGCACTTTCTATGTACCTGCCATTATGCTACATTTTTAGACACATTATTTTCTTTAATCTTTAAAACAAGCCAGTGAAGTGGACATCGTTATGTCCATTTTATGGAGATTAGAAAACTTGCCCAAAACCACATAACTAGTAAATGGCAGAGATGGTATTGGAGATCAGGCCACACTGACTGATGACAAATGGTGTACTCTTAACCATTCCCTCCTGGAGCTACTGAATTACAGGGTAACTCAGGGAGTCAAGCACACAGCTTTGAACACCAGAGAGATGATGTACTTATCTGTGGATCTTGAAAGGGTATATCTGTAACTGAAACCTTAAAGAAGATGACAGAGCTAGAAGGATACAGAAAGGACCACTAGGAAAGCTGAACCAGGAAAACATCCTGCTTCTTCAACCACTGAAAGAAGTGACAGATATACTAATGAATGAGGTTTTAGTGGCATGGGATGATTTCTATTTACAAATGCCACTTACTTAACTAATCTTTTAAATATTAATTTTTATTAACTGTTTTTTTCTAAACTTAAACGATTAGCTACTTTTCTTTACTATTTTTCTGTTTGCCTTTGATATGTGGATAGCCCACATCTGTCCTTTATTTCATATTCTTTTTACCAGAGTCACATATAGATCTGAAGTTAGAGTTTCACTTATATTCAGCATCAGGTAGGTGTTCTCTGAAGCTAGAGACTATACACAAACTTAAAATGATGCCCTGAGTTATAAGTACCAGCCATCCTAGAAGATGGCCAAAAGCCATCAAGGGCTATATTCCAGGAAATTTAGGGATAAGTGCTGTGATGGACACATTATACATTTAAGAAAGATTTCTACTTAAAAAGGCTTAAGTATGGCATAGTAGGAATAGATTTGGCTTTCTCTCAGAACCTTTACTGCCAAATTATGGCAAATAAATCAGACATCACTGAATAAGGTGAGTGAAAACTGCATTGTTGTTAAAATATTTATTAACATATCTTTATAAGTTTACAACCATATCAGATTAAAGAAAAAAATTGACGTTTATTTAAAAGGAAAAAAAAGACTGGGTAAAATCATCAAATTCAAATAATTCTAATGGATACACATAAGAAATAAAAAGATTAGTTAAATGTGGATAAGAGTCTAAAAATGTTTTCGTTGTTCTTCAAATATGCGAAGTTGTTTTGTGTAACCTACCATGTGGTGTAGAAACTTTAACAAGATAGAACTGAGTTTGAGTTATCCAATATTTGTTTAGAGAGCAAATGCATTCATAAATCTCCATTCTTAATAAACAGAGAATTATATGGCTCGAAGTACTTGTTTTCAGTGTTTATACTGAATGACTTATCCAGGGAATCACTAGCCCCCTACTTCACTTTGCCTAAGAAAGCAGAGTCAGAAAGTTACACACCCAATGATTGAATACATCATGTAGTGTTGGACTAACATGGCATGAAGGACGGTCATTATTTTGGAGGCTGAGATGGGGCAGAATGGGTGGGTGGTCCTTGTGGACAGAATGACCTTGTTTAACGCCCTCTGTGCCATTCACTCCTTCATCCTTGATCAGCCAGTTCCATTTATCATTCTAATTAGGCAGCATCTTGCCAGCTCAATCAGCCTCAATTACTTTAGGCCTCATTAGTGACTGACATTCGGTAACAAGTGCATCTTTGAAGGAGCAAGGTCAGATGAAGTTGAATACAAAGAGAACAAGTACATCCCTATCTGTATACACAGGCTTTTAATTTTGGCAAGATGTTTATAAGGTATTCATATTTTTTTACTCCAGAGTCAGATGATAGCCCTCTGGTCAAAAACATTTTGTTTCTACTTAGTATCATTTAAATGCTCTCAAAAATTGATGTCTGAAATCTGACCATAGGATTCAGAACACTGTTTAGACTTGCTGGTAATAGTAGCCTAACATGGAAGTTGGATCTGCCGTGGTGTTTATCTTCATTTATATTAAGATGATTTCAAAAAATAATAATAATAATAATAATTCAAAACTGATAGTCAGTGGGTCAGGTCTTCACAGTTTCCATCTATTTAAACCTCGAAAAACACACAGAACATCATGAAATCACTATACGTGGTAATTTTTAGACAATGTCAATACCTGAAGGAATATTTAAGGTATGCTGTTAAGTGAAAATCATAGACTTTAAAAAATAACAAATACAACTATGTAAAATACAGATGTATATAGACAAGTTTTAGAAAAGAATGTGAGGAAAAATGGCAACATCTCTGTTAAATGGTAGGATTATTATATTTTTACTTTGTTTTGGTTGTTAATAGTATTATATATAAATTTAGCCTTTTCTCTTTTTTTATATTTAAGGGCATCTCAGAACCATTATACTGAACTTAGGAACTGCTTTTTTCTTTAAATCTCAAAATTCTGTAAAGAATTTACCATTTGCCTCCTAGGAATAGAAGAAAGTTAATGGAACATAAATAACACAATTCCATTCAATAATCTGTTAATAAATCCTGACTATGTGCCAAGCACCAACGATATAGGTGTGTAAAAAATAAAATCTTTGCCTTATAGGAGCTGGGAATTTAAAGGGAAGACAGACACTTATACAAGTAATTACAATATGATGCTATATATGCAACATTAGAGAAGTTAACAGACACAGGAAAAGCAACATCTAACTCTGTTCAAAGTTGCCAAGGTGGATATCATAGAGGAAGTGACATTTACTGAAACTTTGTAATATACAGAGGTGTTTAAAAGATGGATAACGGAAGTAGAAAAGGACCATAAAGAGTAGCACTTCCAGCATGGGAAGAAGTTCGAGAGGAGAGGAAGAGGGCTGAGTGTTGACCCAGCTGGAGCGTCGTGGAGGAGAGTGGCAGGCCAGGAGCTTGGAGAAGCATGAAGGACCTTGGGAGGGAGAGTGGAGCTTACATTTCCCAGGCTTTGTTTTTGAGAATAGGCATCCTCACTCATTAGCCACAGAAAGCAAGGTCTGAAGTATCAACCTTTCCTTCTCAACTTTTCACCTGCTTTTTTCCCTACTTCATCTGCCGTAAGCTTCACTCTCTCTCCATTGTTGAAGCCTAGGTTTCTGGCTCTGGCTTTAGGTTCAGAGATTCAAGTTGTTTCATAACACCAGTAGACACTATGACTTAACCTCAGCCCTGACTTTGACTCCTCTGACTCTAATCCTGATAGCTGCCATGAGTGAAAAAGAGGCCCAGTTTCCCCGTCTTCCCAAAGTCAGTCAGAGCCTGTTTTCAGTTCCCAGGTGTTAAGATGTTTTTATAGAAGATTACACATTTTTATAGGACTGTATACCATTTAATTGAATTTAACATTAGTGAATAAAATTTAAAATATAATCCAAAAGTGAAGTTAAAAAGTATCTAAAATGTTATTTAAGTCCATTGCAATATCTCAGTAGAGACACCTCCCATAAGCTGTTCTTTATTCAACAGTTGTTTTTATTAAAATTTAAGAATAGAGACAGCAGAATTATTGTTTTATTTAGAGAACAGAATTGAAGTATATTGTCAATTTGATAAATATGGAGATATTATTCCAAGAATAAATTCCAAATGTGAGAACTTACATAAACTTTCAATTTTTATATCAAAAGAATTATGATGAGGCAGGGCCAAGATGGCACCACACTTCCTGAGGTTCCTCTTACAACAAAGACCCATAAAAACAAGTGAATTGATTATGTCTGACAATCTAGGAGCCCTGAATATCAAAGACAAAGTTGAGGAATTGGACTGAGCAGCAGGGGGAGGGAGAGACGGTTCAGAAGCAGGGAAGAGTTGCCAGACCTAAGCCGTTGGGAGGCAGGAACCGGCACCCTGCAGGCGATATCCACTGGCACATGCAGTGAGGCAAGCAGTGACGCTTAGGACATGTTTCCACATTGGGAGAGACCAAGCAGTGGAGGGTCAGCTCAAACCTCCAGAACCAGCAAGAAACAGCATTCAATTGGTGAAAGATAAGTACAAGCCTCTAACCTACGCACAGATAAAAAAAAAACCCTCATTTTGGGAAAGACTTCCCTCCCAATTACCTGCTCCCTCCCCACTCTCCTCCAGGTCCTGGTCCGGCTTCAGAGATTGTTGCTCTCTGGGCCAGAAGTAGGACCCATAGCGTGCCCTGAGCCATTCTCCCAGCTTTGGAGAGGGAACAAATTAACAAACAGGAAAAAATAATCTGCCAGCTCCCCTAAGCTGGGAACACAGGGTAGGCACAGTCCCTTTGCCTAGGCACAGGCATAAGGGTTGCACAGACTCTGAATGCCTTTCACCCCTGCATAGACCTGTGTGAGCCCATTTCAACAGTGTTGGCCCTCTTTAGCACAGTATACCAGTGTATACACCTGAAGCCTATTTTCATCTGTATCTGCTATAAGGGGAAGTGGTAGATCCATGACATTTGACACCACTCTGTCCATTAAGCAGGGTCCTCACCGGGCTTGAGGACTGGTGGCTTCACCCACTCCACTGTTCAACCTACAACAGGGCTCCAAGAATAAGTGATAACTCCCAGTTCTTACAGACAACAGCATTGGGTACACATAGTCTGGCTGCAAAAGTCACCTACCTGTGCACTCCAGGGAACAGGGAAATGCCTTCCACCCAGACACTCAGGGGCAGCAGTCAGTCCCATGCCTTGATCAGTGAATGACCTCCTACTGTAGCTAGATACCTGTGCCTACTCCAATCACCCCTGCCCATCTAGGATTGTAGATGAGAGCCTGTACTATACACTTGGTGACTGATGACCTGGATCCTTGAGCTGAATCCACACAAGAAAAGTAAATGGACTCTTGGGCTCACATACCTAGTAATAGCTCTAGCCACCTGGAGACAGGACGTGAGAACTTCAAAGATGTCAGTAATCAAAGTAGCTCACACGACCAGCCTATTTGGGCATATCAAAGCAAAACAAAACAAGAAGCTAGGACACAGAAGGAAAACATAAAATAAATAAATATAATAACTTATTGATGGCTCAGAGACAACAGTCAATTTCAAATCACATAAAAAGGCAGACGATGATGGCTTCAGTCAGCCACCAAAACACAGAATCAAAAAATCTTCTGTAGGAAGAGAATTTCTTGGAATTACCAGAGGTAGAATTCAAAAGACTAATATACAGAACTCTTCAAGAAATCAGGAAGGTGATCAGGGAAAATGCAAAAATAGCCAAGAAAAACACAGACAAAGTAACAGAGGAACTTAAGAAGGTTATTCAAGACCATAATGATGAATTTAACAGGCTGCAAGAATCCACAGAGAGACAGCAAACAGAAATCCAAAAGATTAGCAATAAAATTTCAGAAATAGCAACTCAATAGAAAGTCATAGGAGCAGAACTGAGGTGATAGAAGTCAGAATTAGTGAGATTGAAGATAAAGCACTTGACACCAACTTATATGAGGAAAAATTAGATAAAAGAATTTTAAAGAATGAAGAAACCCTAAGAATTATGTGGGCCTCTATCAACAGGAATAACTTACAAGTGATTAGAATACCAGAAAAGGGTGGGTGGATAGCAGAGAATACAGGAGTATTGTTGAAGATTTTTTGGCAGAAAACATCCATAATATCCTGAAAGATGAGAAGATACCTATCCAAGAACTCATCAAACCCCATACAGGGTAGATCCCAAAAGAAAGTCACCAAGACATATTATAATCAAACTTGCCAAAATCAAAGATAAAGAGAGAATTTTAAGAGCAGCTAGGGATAAACAAAAAGTCATCTACAAAGGAGAGTCAATAAGACTAAGCAGAAACCATGCAGGCAAGAAGGCAATGGGATGACATATATAAATACTTGAGGGTAAAAAATTGCCAGCCAATAATCATATATCCAGCAAAACCATCTCTCAAATATGATAGCGAAATTAGGACATTTCCATCCAAACAGAAGTTTAAGGAATTTGTAAAAACCAAACAAAACTTACAAGAAATGCTAAAGAGAGTCCTCCGGTTAGAAAATCAATAACATCAGATAACAACCCAAGACTAGAACACCAGACAGAGCAACCATATAACAATCCAGATAGGAAGTCACAAAAATAAATTGAAGCTAAAATACTGAAAATAGGGAAACAGAAACATCAGTATGAAAAAGATGACAACATTCAAACAAAAAAGAGGGACTAAAAATGTAGTCATAGATCTTTCATATGGAGAGGAGGTCAAGGCAATATAAAGAAATAAAAGATTAGTTTAAACTTAGAAAATTAGGGGTAAATATTAAGGTAACCACAAAGGAAACTAACAATTCTACACATCAAAATAAAAAACAGGAAAAACCTAAAGACTCACCAAATACAAAATCAACAAAAAGGAAAAAGATGAAAAGAAAATATATAAAGAAAAACAACTCAGCATAGAAAATTGAGTGGAACAAAGAAACTGTCAATAACACACACATAAACAAAAGATACATCAAAATGACAGCACTAAACTCATACTTATCAATAATTACACTGAATATAAATGGACTAAATACACCTATAAAGAGACAGAGAGTGGCAGAATGGATAAAAAACACATTCCATCAATATCTGCCTACAAGAGACACAATTTAGACTCAAAGACATAAACAAACTAAAACTCAAAGGATGAAAAAAAATTTATCAAGCAAACAACAATCGAAAAAGAGCAGGAGTGGCAATATTAATTTCTGACAAAATAGATTTTAAAGAAAAATCCATCACAACGGATAAGGAAGGACACTGTATAATGATTAAAGTGTCAATATACCAGGAGAACATAACCATAATAAATATTTATGTACCCAACGACAGGACTCCAAAATACAGAAAACAAACTCTAACAGCATTGAAAACAGAAATAGACAGCTTCACAATAATAGTAGTAGACTTCAACACATGACTTTCGGTGAAGAACAGAACATGCAAAAAGAAGCTCAATAAAAACATGGAAGATCTAAATGCCACAATCAATCAACTTGATCTCATAGAAATATATTGAACACTTCACTCAACAGCAGCCAAGTATACTTTCTATTACAATTCACATGGCACATTCTCCAGAATAGACACAGATTAGGCCAAAAAGTAAGCCTCAACAGAATCTGAAACATTGAAATATTACAAAGCATCTTTTCTGACCATAAAGCCATAAAAATAGAAATCAGTAACAGGAAAAGCAAGAGGAAAAAATCAAATACAAAACTAGTGGGTTATAGAACAAATTAAGGACAGAATAAAGAAATTCATGGAATCAAATGACAATGAAAGCACATCTCATCCCACCAGAACCTTTGGGACACAATTAAAAGCAGTGCTCAGCGGTCAATTTATAGCAAGAAATGCACACATCCAAGAAGAAGAAAGCGTCAAAATCAAAACATTAACCCTACAAATTGAAAAAGTAGAAAGAGAGCAGCAAAAGAAGCCCTCAGGCACCAGAAGAAAGGAAATAATAAGAATTAGAGAAGAATTAAAAGAAATAGAGAATAGAAAAACAATTAAAAGAATTAACAAAACAAAAAGGTGGTTCTTTGAAAAGATAGACAAAATTGATAAACCATTGGCAAAACTGACAAAAGTAAAACAGGAGAAGAAGAAAATAACCCAGATAAGAAATGAGATGGGTGATATCACGACAGACCCAACTGAAATTAAAAGAATCATAAGGGAATACTATGAAAATTGTACTTCCAGCAAAATGGCACTTCCAGCAAAATGGCACTCTAGGCAGAAGCACCATGCCATCCCTCCACAGCAAAGATCCGAAAAACTAAGCAGAACAGAGAAAACAACAATCCTGAAACCCTAAAACATCAAATGAAGAGATAAAGAACTCAGCCAAGCACCAAATGGAGTGAGAAAACTGACAGATAAAGGAGAGCGAGGAGAGATTCATGCCGAGGTCCCCTAACAGCTAATGTAGCGTGGATCCGCCATCTTGGACTCCTATTGGAGACCAGCAAAAAGGGGGTAGGAGAAAGCAGCTTCACGGAGCTTCCAGCAGGAGACAAAACAACCAGTAATTTGCTATATATGCTTTCCCACCCCCCACCCTTCTTCACCCCAACTTGGCCTCCTCTGCTTCCCGCGACCACAATCTCTTGTCTGGAAAGCACCAGCTGCATGGATTCCACCAACCCAAACGGGCTGGCTCTCCGCGTGCCATTGGTTGGCTACTGGTGTTGCTTTTTTTCTGCTTCTTTTGATTTCTTCCTTAACTCTCACCACCTGCCCCTTCTTTCACTCAAATACCTGGATCCGTGTGCCATCTTTGCTTCTTCCTGAGGGACTGCGGAGCTCTGTTCGAGTGTGGAGCTGCTCCCAGTCTGGGCTGTCACGCTGGTGGGATCCTGGGGCTTTTGTTTGTTTGTTTGTTTTGAATTGTTTGTTTGTTTTCTTTTCCTTTTCTTAAGTTGGGAGCCCGTTCTGGCCAGGGGGTGCTGCACGTCTTGGAAACTACCCCCTTGTCTTGCACAGACGAGCAGAGGGATCCCTGAGGACATTTCTTTTTTCTTTGGTTTCTTTCTTCTTTTTTTCTTTTTTTTCTGTTTTTTGGGGGACTTTTCTTGTTCTTTTTTTTTTTAAATTGTTTTGTTTTCTTTTCCCTCTTTTTCCCTTTTTGTCTTTCTTCATTACTCAGTTTCTCATCTCTCTATATCTTCCTTCTCTTTCTGTTCCCTGAATACCTGTCATTGTATACCTCTACATCTTCTAGCCAGGCTGTACTGCAACACTTGAGAACAACTACCCCAGACCTCAAAGACACACCGGTGGGATCCCTGGGAACTTTCCTGTTCTTTAACCTTTCCGATATTTATTTATTCATTCTTTTCTTTTCTTTTTTTTTCTTCCTCTTCCCATTTTGTTTGTCTTCATTTCATAGTCTTTCAACTCTACACTCAAACGGCAAGCTCCCCTAGCATTCTTTTTTGTTTGTTTATGTGTTTTGGCTCCTGTTCCTCTCTCCTCTCTCCCATATCCATCTTAGCTCCGCACAAAACAATCACCCCGCTACATCTTACCTACCTGCACCGCACAATTAACATCACACCACCAAGCAGCACAGGCACGGCCTACTGGAACCTGCCATGCACTGATTACCGACCTGCCCTGGTGGCTGTACTAAGTGCCACAAACAACCCGTCCCAGTAACTCCTCTTCAC
>NW_004443953.1:25221387-25228836 GCF_000243295.1 Trichechus manatus latirostris
TGTTTCATGAGAAACTGTTCTGTAAGCTTTCACCTGAATTACAATTAAAAAAAAAAGAAAAAGAAAATTGTACTCCAACAAATTTGAAAACCTTAATGAAATGAACAAATTTCTAGAAACTCACTACCTACCAAAACTAACACAAACAGAGGTAGAACAACTAAATTAAACTATTACAAGAGAAGAAATTGAATTTACAAACTCCCAACAAAAAAAAAAGCCCTGACCCTGATGGCTTCACTGGAGAATTCTACCCAACTTTCAGAGAAGAGTTAACACCACTACTACTAAAGGTTTTTCAGAGCATAGAAAAGGATAGAATACTCCCAAACTCATTCTATGAAGCCAGCATGACCCTGATAGTGAAACCAGGTAAAGACACAACAAAAAAAGAAAATTACTGACCAATATCCCTCATGAACACAGATGAAAAAATCCTCAACAAAATTCTAGCCAATAGAATTCAACAATGTATCAAAAAAATAATTCACCATGATCAACTGGGATTCATACCAGGTATGCAGGGATGGTTCAACATTAGATAAACAATCAGTATAATCCATCACATTGATAAAACAAAAGACAAGAACCACATGATCTTATCAATTGATGCAGAAAAGCATTTGACAAAGTCCAACACCTATTCTTGATAAAAACTCTCAGCAAAATAGAAATAGAAGGGAAAGGCATTATACAAAGCCAACAGCCAATATCGTCCTAAATGGAAAGACTCTGAAAGCATTCCTCGTGAGAGCAGGAACCAGACAAGGATGCCCTTTATCATCACTCTTATTCAACATTGTTCTGGAGGTCCTAACCAGAGCAACTAGGCTAGAAAAAGAAATAAAAGACATCCAGATTGGTAAAGAAGAAGTAAAAGTATCCCTATTTGCAGATGATATGATCTTATACACAGAAAACCCCAAAGAATCCACAACAAAACTACTGGAACTAATAGAAGATTTCAGCAAAGTAACAGGACACAAACTAAACATAGAAAAATCAGTTGGATTCCTCTACATCAACAAAGAGAACTTCAAAGAGGAAATCACCATATCATTTCCATTTACAATAGCCCCCAAGAAGATCAGATATTTTGGAATAAGTCTAACCAGATACATAAAAGACCTATACAGAGAAAACTACAAGACCCTACTGCAAGAAACCAAAAGAGATCTACAGAAGTGGAAAAACATACTTGCTCATGGATAGGAAGACTCAACATTGTGAAAATATGAATTCTATCCAAAGTTATCTACAAATACAATGCAATCCCAATCCAAATTCCAAAGACAATTTTTAATGAGATGGATAAACAAATCACCAACCTCATATGGGAAGGGAAGAGGCCCTGGATAAGTAAGCCTTTACCAAAGAAGAACAAAGTGGGAGGCCTCACACTACATGATTTTAGAAACTATTATACTGCCACAGTAGTCAAAATAGCCTGGTACTGGTACAACAACAGAGACATAGACCAGTGGAACAGAATTGAGAATCCAGATGTAATTCACCCACCTATCAGCAGCTGATATTTGACAAAGGCCCAAAGTTCATTAAATGGAGAAAAGACAGTCTCTTTAACAAATGGTACTGGCATAACTGGATTTCCATCTGCAAAAAAAAAAAGAAACAAGACTCATACCTCACACCATGCACAAAAACAAACTCAAATTGGATCAAAGACCTAAATATAAAATCTAAAACGATAAAGATCAGGAAAAAAAATAGGAACAATGCTAGGAGCCCTAATATATGGCATAAACAGAATACAAAACATAATGAACCGGAAGAGAAACTAGATAACTGGGAGCTCCTAGAAATCAAACACTTACGCTCATCAAAAGACTTTACCGAAAGAGTAAAAAGACGATCTATAGACTGGGAAAAAAATTTTGGCTAGGATATATCCGATCAAGGTCTAATCTCTAAAATCTACAAGATACTACAAAACTTCAACCATAAAAAGACAAATAACCCAATTAAAAACTGAGCAAAGGTTATGAACAGGCAGTTTACCAAAGAAGACATTCAGGCAGCTAACAAATACCTGAAGAAAAGCTCACGATCATTAGCTATTAAAGAAATGCAAAGCAAAACTACAATGAGATACCATCTCACCCCAACAAGGGTAGCATTAATCCAAAAATCACAAAATAATAAATGTTGGAGAGGTTGTGGAGTGACTGGAACACTTACACTGCAAGTGGGAATGTAAAATGGTACAATCACTATGGAAATCATTTGGGCACTTCCTTAAAAAGCTAGAAATAGAAATACCATATGATCCAGCAATCCCATTCTTTGAAGTATATCCTAGAGAAATAGGAGCTGTCTCATGAATAGATACATGCACACCCATGTTCATTGCAGCCCTGTTCACAATAGCAAAAAGATGGAAACAACCTAGGTGCCCATCAACAGATGAACGGATAAAAAAATTATGGTATAGTCACACAATGGAATATTGAGCAACAATAAAGAAAAACGATGAATCAGAGACACATCTCATAACACGGATGAATCTGGATGGCATTATGCTGAGTGAAATTAGTCAATTGCAAAGGGACATATATTGGATGAGACCACTATTATAAAAACTCAAGAAAAGGTTTAAACAGAAGAAAACATTCTTTGATGGTTAGAAGAGTGGGGAGGGAGGGAGAGGGGAATTCACTAATTAGATAGCAGACAAGAATTATCCCTGGTGAAGGGAAGGTCAACACATGATACAGGGTAAGTCAGCACCACTGGACTAAACAAAAAGCCAAGAAGTCTCCTGAACACAACAAAACACTTCGAGTGACAATGTAGCAGAGGTGGGGGTCTGGGGACCATGCTTTCAAGGTACATCTAGATCAACTGGCATAACAAAGTTTATTAAGAAAATGTTCTGCAACCCACTTTGGTGAGTGGCGTCTGGGGTCTTAAAAGCTAGCGAGTGGCCGTCTAAGATGCATCAATTGGTCCCAACCCACCTGGAGCAAAGAAAAATGAAGAACACCAAAGACACAAGGAAAATATTAGCCAAAGAGACAAAAGGACCACGTAAACCAGAGACTCCATCAGCCAGAGACCAGAAGAACTAGATGGTGCCTGGCTACCACCAATGACCACCCTGACAGAGAATACAAGAGTCCTTGACGGAGCAAGAGAAAAATGGAAAATGGGGTGCAGAACTCAAATTCCAGTGAAAAGACCAGACTTAAAGGTCTGACTGAGACCGGGGGAACCAGAAGACATGGCCCCCGGACTCTCTGTTAACCCATAACTAAAATCATTCCCAAAGCCAACTCTTCAGACAAAGAGTACACTGGACTATAAGACATCAAATGATACTCGTGAAGAGTGTGCTTCTTAGTTCAAGTAGATACAGGAGACTAAATGGGCAGCTCCTGTAAAGAGGTGAGATAAGAGTCAGAAAGGGATAGGAGCTGGTTAAATGGACACGGGAAATCTGAGGTGGAAAGGAGGAATGTGTGATCACTTTATAAGGATAGCAACTAAGGTTACATAACAATGTGTGTATAAATTTTTGTATGAGAAACTGACTTTAGCTGTAAACTTTCACCTAAAATATAATTAAAAATAAATAAATAAAACAAACAAAAAAAAGAATTATGATGATGTCACTTTCAGGTTTCTTCCAACAAATGAATGACAATATACAATGTGTACTCATAATTAGTGGCAAATTATTCTACTATAAGGATCACTTAACATGCCTGAGCAAATTCTCATGAGAAGCTAGACACGTCTCAAAGGCATGTTATCTTTTTTTCAACGATCAAAGACAAGGCATTCAATGTATGAAAAAATGCTTCAAAGCATTAAGTTTAATAACCTGAAAAATATTAGTTCAGCTTAATATGTAAGATATTGCACTTGAAAAATTAAGCCAGAAATGTTTGTTAAATATTTCATTCATTTGTCAAATAAATAGGCTAATTTGTTAGATAATTACACAGTGAAAACATAGTGTACCTACAGGTGATGGAAAATTTGTTCCCTTATCCCACCAATCCATGGGCACTATTTGGGTGCTGGTAAAAAGGGAGCAGGTGTTTTTTTGCAGCTACCCTCTTCTATTTGCCTTTCCCCACCCATTCTCCTCATTTCCCTGAATTCTGAATCTGCTCTGGGACAGTATGACTCTAACGGCGTCCATTCTTTCACATGTTCAGCAGGACCCATAAAACTTAGTTCCATTTTTTCTAAATTCTTGACCGTTACTCCATCTCCATCCTTCATAACGTGACAGTCATTTCTTTCCTTCTGCCATGAATTGATTAATGTGATATTCACTCTGAACCTGTGCTTCTAAGAGCACTTGGTGTGTGTAGCCTAGTAAACATCAGATAAAAGCCTGCCATACAGCTCATTTGCAACGCCACTTTTGGTCCCGGCTGAGAAAATACACTGGAATGGATCCAGCAGTGTGTATAAATCAATTCCGTTCACACCCCTGAAAAGGTGGTATTCCTGCCAGCTTTGAGCTGCTGGCAGATGGAAGGCTGTGTGTGAAAACGTCTGCAATTGTTTGTACCATTCCTAAAAAATACAAGAAGAATTACAGGGAAGCATAGAGGAAAACATTTCAGCTTCATGCACTATAGCTCCAGTTAATGCCTTTGTTTTTTGCAAGGACACAAAACAATTTGTAAAACCACATAGAGAAGTTTGGGCTTGCCACAAGATTTTTTGTTTAGTTTTGTTTTGTTTACTTTGTTTTCATGTTTAATGGGCTATGATTTGTTCACATTTACAGAAAATTTTACAATCCTCTCTGAATATTCCAAAGATGAAAGAATGCAGAGTGGGAATACAAAAAACAAACCCGTGGCTGTCGAGTTGATTCTGACTCATAGCCACCCTATAGGACAGAGTTTAACTGCCCCATATGGTTTCAAGGGAGCAGCTGGTGGATTCGAACTGCCAACATTTTGGTGAGCAGCTTAGCTCTTAACTACTGTGCCACTAGGGCTCCAAATTCTTGACACACTTGAAGGTTTGGATGTCGGCTCACATGTGCTACCTCTAGCAATAGAGAGGAATAGCTGATAACAAAACTTCCTTGGGTAATTATATAGCATCCTTTATGTCCATATTTCTGCTACCACATAGTTCCTAATTAAGAACTGAAGAAAAAAACGGAGTTGTAACTATAAATTCTAACATCAGCCAATTAACCAAAAAATACTTAATGAGCACAACAAAAAATCCATAATCTTTGTGGGCGTCATTAGAACTCCAAAAGAGATGAACACTGGGTAACATCACCATGGTTGCTTACAGATAGTAATTTTTCTTTTTCAGATATGATTAAGTTTTTATGTGTTTTCATCCATGGAAGAACAAGTATGTCAATAACAACAAAACTAAACTAAGAAGTATCAAATGTGTATTTGCTCTCTAATCCAGAGATCTAATAACTACAATCATTCAGAGTGTTGAAGGCAAATAATCCCAAAAGCAGAGAATACAAATGGATTTCATCTCTCATGCCAACTCTGGCCAATTATTTGTGACTCCCTGGAGCACCACATGGAGCAGGATTCTGAGGCCTTACTGAGGTTCAGCCGGAAAAAGCCACGATTTATTATTAATGTCTAACAGTAGCATGGGCGGTACAGTTACTGAAGGTCTTGTGTCTACATATTCTTAAAAATATACGTATCTTCAGAGACCAAAGTGGTAAAAAAGTCAGTGGAGATCAGACACAAGAAGAATTAAAAAAAAAAAAGAAAAACCCAAATGCGTTGCCATGGAGTCGATTCTGACTCGTAGCAACCTTATAGGACAGAATAGAACTGCCCCATAGTGGTGCAGTGGTTAAAGAGCTTGGCTACTAACCAAAAGGTCAGCAGTTCAAATCCACCAACTGCTCCTTGGAAACGCTATGGGGCAGTTCTACTCTGTCCTATAGGGTCACTGTGAGTTGGAATCAACTCCACAGCAATGGGTTTGGTTTTTATTCAATATAGGGTTTCCAAGGAGTGGTATTTGTTAGTTTTGTTTTTTTAATCTGCTAATGACACTGGCAACATATAAACTAAATGAAGTCTGGACAAACAGCCAGAAGAATCTTATAAGAAAATGTTTTTCCTTATAAAATTGCAAGGTAACCTCAGTGTTCATATACTGATTAAGCTACTAATAAATGTCCATGTCATGATTATTCAGCTGATACTAAAGTCAGCCCTCAAATACTTAATAGACATCTGCTGATTGACGGATGTGGGAGCTGCCTAAGAATGTTTGATTGACTTGCTCTTTAGAGGAGGGTGATATATAAAGGTTACTTTTTAATCATGGCCTACTATAAAGTCAACCAGATAGGAAATATTGCCAGTATTATCTAGAGGTATAAGAAGATATTTCTGGATTTTTGAAGCAGAAAATCACTAAGTTTATTTTTAATTTGGATGAAATCCTACTCCAGTTTTGGAAGTAGTAGCAAGAAGGATAATTAATCTGAGAAAGTTTAGAATCTTGAGCCAGAAACACTGGGGAAAATTCTGCCCAATCTATTTTAGGCTTCAGTTATATTCTCTCTAGAACACCAACCAGCAAAAATCCAAAGTTTGATATATCCCTACCACGTGAAGGCATCATAGAAACTTGGAACTTATCGTCTCCTTTGCCTGAGGATTCAAACAAATTAAGTTCTCCAACTATTTATAGAAGATAGTTGCAGACTGTATTTCCTAAGAATGGTCACAACAATATCTCTCATCCCCCATGGTCTTCTACAGTGTGACCTTGCTACTCTCCCATCAACAGGTAGAGTCTAATTCCCTTCTCTTTCAATCTGGTCTGTCCTTAGTGACTCAATTGTGACCAATAAAATTCAGGGACCGTAGCACTGCATGATTTTCAAAACTAGGTCAGAAAAAGCCAGGAGTTCCCACCTTGGTCATTTGATCAGTCACTGTCTGGATGTTTCCTGTCACAGTTCCCGTGCTTTGAGAAACCAAAGTCACTAGGAGGGACTAAGTAAGGGATCAGGTCCACAGTTGCAGCTAATCCCAGGTTTCAAGTCATACAAGCTCAGATGGGAGGCCTGTGAGTGCAGACGCTTCAGCTGTTTTCAAACCCTAGTCATTCCAGTCACCCTCAGCTATTAGAGTCTTCCTAGCTGAGGTCAGGGGCAACATACAGCAGAGACAAGCCTTTCCCACTGTAAACCAAAGAACCTAACCTATTGCCATCGAGTTGATTCCAACTCATAGCAAGCATATAGGACAGGGTAGAACTGTCCCATAGGGTTTCCAAGGCTATAATCTGTAAGGAAGCAGACTGCCAAGTCTTTCTGGTGGGTTCGAACCACCAATCTTTTTTTTTTTTTTTTAATATTTTATTGTACTTCAGGTGAAGGCTTACAGAACAAATAGTTTCTCATGAAACAGTAGTACACATGTTGTTTTCTGACATTGGTTAACAACCCCA
>NW_004443953.1:25229132-25242307 GCF_000243295.1 Trichechus manatus latirostris
GATAGGAGTCCAAGATGGTGGATCCGCGCTGCGTTAGCTGGTAGGGGACCTCTGCATGAATCTCTCCTCACTCTCCATTCTCTGTCAGTTTTCTCACTCCTATTGGTGCTTGGCTGAGTTCTTTAACTCTTCATTTGATGTTTTAGGGTTTCAGGATTGTTGTGTTCTCTGTTTGGCTTAGTTTTTTAGATCTTTGCTGTGGAGGGACGGTGTGGTGCTTCTGCCTAGACCACCATTTTGCCAGAACTCTCCAAACCACCAATCTTTAAGTTAGCAGCGAAGCACTTAACCACTATGCCACGTGGGATTCCTGGTTTACAGAATCCCTGAACATAATAAAATGGTGTCACTTTACACTCAGAGTTTCAGGTGATTTGCTATGCCAAATATATTACCAGACCAATTGATTATTACATCTAGGCAATATACTAGGCACCATGAGGGATGAAAAGGAGAAATAAAATAATAAGTTATTGTTGCTCTGTCCAGGAGTTAAAAAATATTAAAAAATAAAGACAAAGATTCAACATGAAATAAAAGAAACTCTCTTCTTTTATTCCAAAAAATAAAAATAAAAACCCAGTGTCTAAGCCCCAAAAGGACATCATGTTTATCATTAGGTGTCATGCACAATATTAGTATAATAGTAATATTTTCAAACTTAGGACCTTGTTTAAAAATAAACAAAACACAGTCCATTTGATCTGTACAATGCTGGTCATTGACTGTGTGCCCTGTCTGTCTCTTTGTGTATTCTCTTTTGATATTTTCTACATTGCATAAAAGTAACCCAAAAACTGTCAGAGGCAATGGCTACCCAAAGCCACTACTACCAGGAGAGTAAGTGGGAGAAGAATCAAGAAGTTTCATTGTCCTTCCTAATGCCAGGGGAGGTGGGAGCAAGAGGCAATCAAGCAGAATATTTCAATAATTCATTTTTCTATTTCATGTCCTTCATCTTCTAATAGAAAGGAATTTTTTTTAAAATCTGTACAGAGAGCACCTTATATTATAAATCTTGTTTCACTAGGCTGTAAACTCTTAAATGACAGGAAGTCTGTCTTTTTTCTCCCCCCATGTTTTGAATAGGGTCTTATATCCTGACCTCTCAAATATTAAATCAGTCAAGTCTTGGAACAAAGAGTATTTAAAAATTGTTTTTCCCCCCATAATATACAGGGTCCTTTTACTTCCCAGGGAAGATAATGAAAGGTCTTAATCATATCATAGGTGCCAACTTTTCATTTTCCTGATGAGTGCCCTGGTACTAAATCCAAATCAAACCCTTATTGCAGCAAAGTTAAGTTGCTGAGATGACCATAGTAGCAGGTCATCTTAGACATCTTCTTCCATCTCCCACAGTGTGGAAGATTGCTCCATAAACCATGTTCCTTGATGCTCATCCAATCCTATTTTAAATGATGAAGTAATGGTCTAATAGTCTTTTCTTTGAAAAGTATTTCATGCTCTTCAGTTTAGAATTTCAAAGTTTAAAGGACAGCTCTCTGAGACATCTCAGACATTAAAAGTTGAGGGGCCAGTAAGCTGTAAATGCAGGATCAGAACAGGTTGCAGTAAATGAAGCACCTTACCCACCCTCAGTCACAGAGTCAAACATATAACAGAAGGACAGCTTACCCCTAAGAGAGGGGACTGGATAGTCATCTGACTTGTCTGCTAAAATCTTACAGCACCTTTTCTTTCAGTCACACAGGAAGGTGTCTATGTAGAAAATTGAAAATCCAGTGTATATATTTGTGTGTGCATGTTCACGAACACATTTCATTTTATCATTTTTCAAGAACGCAGAAGAAATGTGAATATTCAAATGCATGCTGTGTATATCTAATATCAAGAAAGAAAAACCAATAGTGAAAAATAGGACATAGCACCTTTAGCATCATCTAGCAATACAGAGTGGAGGCTGATGGCACAGTGGTTAAGAGCTTATGTGTTAACCAAAAGATCAGCAGTTTGAATCTACCCAGCTGCTTCTTGGAAACCCTGTGGGGCCCTTCTACTCCAGCCTATAGGGTCACTATGAATCAGAATTGACTCGCCGGCAACAGGTTTGGTTTTTTGGTTTAGCAGTACAGAAAAAACAGAAAATTTTAGATGTCAAGTCTGTAAATGAAAAAAATAAAATTTGAAGACTTTTAACTAAGATATAGTGCATAGGGTATAAAAAAAATCACATCAGAAAATGCTACAAATTGCAGTCTTAACCCTTGAATGCTAACTAATAATGGCTTGAATCTAAAAGGCAGCCGTGGTGGCACAAGTGGTTGGGAGCTTGGCTGGCTGCTAACCAAAAGGTTGGCAGCTCTAATACGCCAGCCTCCCTTTGAAAACTATATAGGGCAGTTCTAGCCTGTCCTATAGGGTCACTATGAGTCAGAATTAACTCGACTACAATGTGTTTTTTTTGGTTTAATCTAAAAGTCTTCACATAATAGGAGTATTTCGAACAGACAGGGTTGGCTACATAATTTGTGGAGTCCATTGCAAAATGAAAATGCAGGGCCTCTTGCTCAAAAAAACAGGAAAAAAAAATGTCCTTTCTTCTGCAGTATCTTTTTCAACCTATTTAACATCATGAAGTCCTAGGGGGTACAAATGGTTAACACGCTAAACTGCTAACCAAAATGTTGGTGACTCAAGTCCACCCAGATGCACCTTGGAAGAAAGTCCTGATGATCACTTTCTGAAAAAACCAGCCATCGAATATCCTATGGAGCACGGTTTTACTCTGACACACATCGGGTTACCATGAGTAGGGGTCAACTCCATGGCAACTGATTTTATTTAATGTCACATACCTTCAGGAACACAGATACTTTGCATAGTGAGTGCAGAATCTCTTACAGGCATAAATTCCTTAAAGTGTGACTCCACCCTCCATATGATCATGCCCAGGGCCCCAACCGGGATAGAACGCAATGTGGGAACCTGTAGAGGTAGCATGAACCAAGGCTCCAAGCTCCCATCACATGTTCCATTCTCCCATAACATAAATTACAAGACAGAATTATTAAGAATTTTAAGACAATAGGGATCTCAAGGTTGAGGAAGGATAGTGTTGACATGTCGTGGGGTTGTTAACCATTGTCACAGGGCAATATGTGTACTAACTGTTTAATGAGAAACTATTTGTTCTGCAAACCTTCATCTAAGGTACAAAAAAAAGAATTTTCTATGTGAGATCAAATTGACAACAGCAACTCAAAAGTTTTGATGGGAAGCCTGGGTGTAGTGAGTTGAAGATAATGGTGATGGAATAATTTGGAAAAGGATAGTGAGAATAACAGCACAACTGGAAGAATGTAATCAATGTCACTGAATTGTACATGTAGAAACTTTTGAAATGGTGTAAGTTTGGCTGTGTACATTTTCGCAAAAAAAAAAAAAAAAAATGATCCTCCAAGGCCGAGAAGGGAGAGTGTTGACATGTCGCGGGGTTGTTAACCAATGTCATAAAATGATATGTGTACTGACTGTTTAATGGGGAACTATTTGTTCTGTAAACCTTCATCTAAAGTACAATAAAAAATACATATATTAAAAAAAACACACACACACAAAACAATTTTAAGACAGTGACCACAGACAAAGAAATTTCACACACAGAGCCTTTTGAGCTTGGGGACCTGTGTGACAGCACTGGCTACATGCCCATGAAAACAGTCTTGTTAATAGGCAGAAAATACATCTTTAAATTTATGGTTTTTCAATGTGGTTTAATATTATGCCTTATTGGTTATAAGGTTATATTATCTTTTTCTTACTTATAATTTAGGTTGTTTTTCTATTTGAAGGTTTTGTTTACGGATCTTATTTTGGAAATTTTATCTTCTCTAATAAAAGTCTTTAAAATAGGAGGGTTGTGATGGTTTTATAATGAGTCCATTTGCTCAGCTGTTCATTGAGAGGTTGGAGGTTCAAGTCCACCCAGAGGCACCTCAGAAGACAGCTGTGAAAATCTATTATAATTATTATACGTCTTAGAGTCAGTTCCGAATCATAGCGACCCTATGTACAACAGAACAAAACACTGCCCAGTCCTGTGCCATACTCACAACCATTGCTATGTTTGAGTCCATTGTTGCAGCCACTGTATCAGTCCATCTCCTTGAGTGTCTTCTTTTCTTTCGCTGACTCTCTATTTTATCAAGCATGATGTCCTTCTCCAGGGACTGGTCCTTCCTGATAACATGTCTAAAGTACATGACATGAAGTCTTACCATCCTTGCTTCTAAGGAGCATTCTGGCTGTGCTTCTTACAAGACAGATTTGTTCATTCTTCTGGAAGTCCGCAGGATATTCAATATTCTTCACCAACACCATAATTCAAAGGCATCAATTCTTCTTCAGTCATCTTATTCATAGTCCAGCTTTCCCACACATATAAGACAATTGAAAATACCATGGCTTGGGTCAGGCACACCTTAGTCGTCAAAGTGACATGTTTGTTTTTAACACTTTACAGAGATCTTTCGCAGCAGATTTGCCCAATGCAATGCATGTTTTGATTTCTTGACTGCTGCTTCTATGGGTGTTGATTGTGAATGCAAGTAAAACAAAATCCTTGACAACTTCAATCTTTTCTCCATTTATCATGATGTTGCTTATTGGTTCCAGCTAGGTAGGTTTTTGTTTTCTTTACATTGAAGTGCAACTTGTATTGAAGACTGTAGTCTTTGATCTTCATCAAAATGCTTCAAGTCCTCTTTCCTTTCGCAAGAAGGTTGTGTCATCTGCATATCACAGCTTGTTAATGAGTCTCAACATACAGATTTGCTCAACATACAGATTTGAGTAAGTATGGTGAAAGGATACAATCCTGACACACACCTTTCCTAATTTTAAACCACGCGGCAAACCCCATTGTTCTGTTCGAAAGACTGCCTCTTGGACTATGTACAAGTTCCTCATGAGCACAATAAAGTGTTCTGGGATTCCCATTCTTCTCAATGTTATCTATAATTTGTTATGATCCACACAGTTGAATGCCTTTGAATGGTCAATAAAACACGGGTAAACATCTTTCTGGTATTCTCTGCTTTCAGTCAATATCCATCAACATCAGCAGTAATACTCCTCATTCCACATCCTCTTCTGAACCTGGCTTGAATTTCTGGCAGTTCCCTGTCGATGTACGACGGCAACTGATTTGAATGATCTTCAGCAAAATTTTACTTGCATGTGATATTAATGATATTGTTCGATAATTTCCACATTCTGTTGGATCACCTTTCTTTGGAATGGGCACAAATATGGAACTCTTTCAGTCATTTGGCCAGGTAGCTGTCTTCCGTATTTCTTGGCATAGATGAGTGAGCGCCTCCAGCACAGCATCTGTTTGTTGAAACATCTCAGTTGGTAATCCTTCAATTCCTGGAGGGTTGTTTTTAGCCAGTACCTTCAGTGCAGCTTGGATTTCTTCCTTCAGTACCATCAGTTCGTGATCATATGCTCTCCGCTGAAATGGCTGAATGTCAACCAGTTCTTTTTGGTGCAGTGATTCTGTGTATTCCTTCCATCTTCTTTTGATGTTTCCTATGTCCTTAAATATTATGCCCATACAGTCCTTCAATATTGCAACTCAAGGCTTGAATTTTCTCTGCAGTTCTTTCATCTTGAGAAATGCCAAGGGTGTTCTTCCCTTTTGGTTTTCTAACTCCAGGTCTTTGCACATTTCATTATAATATTTTACTATGTCTTCTCAAATCTCCTTTTGAAATCTTCTGTTTACCTCTTTTACTTCATCATTTCTTCCATTTGCTTTAGTTACTCTATGGTCAAGAGCAAAGTTCAGAGTCTCTTCTGACATCCATTTTGGTCTTTTCTTTCCTTCCTATCTTTTTAATGACCTTTTGCTTTCTTTATGTGTGATATCCTTGATGTCATCCCATAACTCTTCTGGTCTTCTGTCATTAGTGTTCAGTGTGTCAAGTCTATTCTTGAGGTGTTTTCTAAATTCAGCTGAGGTATACTCAAGGTTGTACTTTGGATCTTATGGACTTCTTTTAATTTTATTTAGCTTGAATTTGAACTTGCATATGAGCAATTGAGATCTGTCCACAGTTGGCCCCTAGCCTTGTTCTGAGCTTCTCCGTCATCTCTTTCCACAGATGTAGTTGATTTGGTTCCTGTATATTTCATCCAGTGAGGTCTATGTGTATAGTCACTGTTTATATTGTTGAAAAAAGGTATTTTCAATGAATAAATCCTTGGTCTTGCAAAATTTCATCATGTGGTCTCCAGCATCATTTCTATCACTAGGGCCATATTTTCCAACTACCGATCTTTCTTCTTGGTTTCCAACTTTCGCATTCCAATCACCAGTAATTATCAGTGCATCTTGATTACATCTTTATTCAATTTCAGACTGCAGAAGTGGTTATCTACTTCTGAAATATTAGCTGTTGAACGCCCAAAGAAGCATAGTTCTACTCTGACACAGATGGGGTCATCATGAGTTGGAACTGACTCAGATGGCAACTGTTTTTTCAACTGGTTTGTATAAGTTGAGCCAAATTCTCCCTCTGTGTATGGTTCTGGTTTTGGTGGGCCACTAAAAAAAAAATCTTATGGGAGATATATATAGCAGATGAGAAGCAGCAGCCATTTTGTAGCTTCTAAATATTTGCAGCTACTCTATTTTCTCCTGCATCAGGTTCAGCTTTTCCAAGACCTGGGGCAGGTGTGAGTGTTTAGCTCCCTAAAATTAGCCCCCAGCTTCCACAACCACACAACTAATGTCAGAGGCAACAAGACTAACAGTTTCAATCTGTCCTGTGTTCTCCAGCTTGTGCTGTGGGTTTTAGCTCATTCTTGCCCTCTCCATGTTATAGCAATCTGCCTTCCCACGTGCCTGGCTGAGATTTCAAGCTCCAGCATCAGACACAAGAAAACAGCCATACAGGGAGTGCTTGTCTTAGGCTGGGTTCTCTAGAGAAGCAAAACCAGTAAAGCATATAAATAAATATATAGAGAGATTTATATCAAGAGTTTTTTGCTCGCTCTGAATCCTATAGCTGGCTCCTATTCATCTGACCTCCGGTTCTTGGCACTTGAGCCAGCACCTTACTTGCCATCTTGCCTGCCAAACTTGGTATTCATAATCTTGGAATTCATCAATCTTTGCAGCCAGTCAGCAACAGCCCTGCTGTCTGACCTGCCTACCTTGGGTTTGCCAGCACCTGCTCCTACATGAATCAGGAGAAGCCTCTATCCTGACCCACGGACTTGGGACTTTCCAGCCTCTACAACCATGTGAGCCATTTCCTTGATATAAATCTCTTTACATATATATATGCTTCACTGGTTTTGCTTCTCTAGAGAACCCAGACCTAAGACTTTTGGTACCAGGAGTGGTGTGCCTCCAGGCACTTATCAGTGAAGCTAAAGAGCTCTGGAACACTTGCCTAAGCAAGGCAGATACAGGCTGCGAGGCCCAAGGGGCCAAGAGGCCAAGGAACTCGGAAGCAGAAGCTGAAGAGACAAGGAACACAGGAAGCAGAGCTGCCTCAGTTTCAAAGGATAGGGCCACAAACTCTGGGGTCTTGAAGGGTGGAGCCACAGCCTCCTAGGTTTCAAAGAGTCAGATCTTGACCAACTTGTTTCCAGAGTGTGGGGCTGCCCTTCATGAGTGCCAGTGGGATGGTACCAGATCCGCTGCCCAAATTTGAGGGGACCTCCTATCACCAAGAAAGTAGTGCCAGGAGCAAAGCATGTCCTTTGGACCCAGGGTCCCTGTGCTTAGAAGTTCCTAGACCTGGGGAAGATTGATGACAAGGGCTTTCCCTCAGAGCTGACAGAGAGAGAAAGCCTTCCTCTGGAGCTGGCACCCTGAATTCAGACTTATAGCCTACTAGATTGTGGGAGAATAAATTCTTGTTTGTTAAGGTCATCTACTTGTGGTAGTTCTGTTACAGCAGCCCTAAACAACTAAGGCAGTGCTTAACCAGCTCCCACAATTGTATAAGGTCAAATCCATATTACAAATCACACATACATTGCTTATGCTTCTCTGATTCAATCCTGACTAATGTAAGAAATCAGCAGCAAAACAGGAAGTATTCTGTTATTTCCAAAAAGGATAAATGCATTTCCTAGAAAATTTATAGTTTGCTTATAAATACTGAAATAATTTAAAATAAAATTTTTAAAGTGTCCTGTTTCTTACTATTTGGCATTTTTTATTCCTCCACTCTTTAGGACCACATGGTTTTAAGCATCCCATCTGCCTGGGAACATTCTAGCCTTGCTCTTCAATTCCACCTCACATGAACTCACTGTGTGCTAGCCCTTATTAGAATTCTTTCCCCCACACACCTATATCTCTTTGACCTAGAAACTTTATCCCCAACCATCAGAGAAAATACTTTCATGGTAGATTGTCAAGTGATACATGTATATTATTTCTCCAGGCTAAGATTTTATAGGTATGGAGAATTTGTCTCTTCTAGAATACATTATTTCCCAATGCAATATTACCCTTTATTAATACCAAAAGGCAGGTGAAAAGGATTGTGAGGCCCCAGAATATTATGAGAAAAATGAGCTAATCTCAAAAGAATTGCATGTTTCAACCACATGGATAGATGGAGCAATAGTAAAAGTTACCTTCGTAAATCTTCAAAAGGTACTTAAACTGTGTGGGGCATTTCATCCTTTTTATATATTTCTTTTTTAATTCCTTCACAAATATAGATTTGAAAGCATTTTATATCTCCAAGGAAATAGCTACAAAGAAGCCTCCATTGTAAATTATTTTCCAGGAAATGTAAAATTCTCAAGTTGATAGGTAACGGACAGATAATCAGTTTTATATACATTTATTCCTTAAATCACTTACATTCATTTTGTGTCTGGAACTCCTCTAAGATACTATAGTAAACTCTATGTGAACACAAAATGAAATTGCTGCTTCTCCTCTGAAACACCCCCAGAAATGGATATGAATATCAAGAAAATAACTGATGTATTTGCATTTTAGTTTGCTTTTATGTCCTGCGTTTCAGCAAAGTTACAGGTTGATTTTCAAATTTCAAATTTTATTTTCAAATGAGAAATCACTTTGTGATTTACAATATCTTTCTCCAAACTGGTCCCTAGAACTATATTTGTGTGGAGCCCAGATGACTCTTTGGAATATCCCTTAGACCTTTAAGGAATATCCCCCCACCCTTTTTTTTTTTTCCTTTTAGGGATGCATAATTTGAACATGAATTCTTTTAATGGTATAAGGTCTTAATATATCTGTATGTAGCCAGCATACATTCATTCTCTAGGACCTTTTTGGTCCTGTCTCAGCTTCCAAGAATTTCTGTCCCTACATTTGTTATGACCAATTCTTATGCTTGATTGCAAGACTATTTGTGTTCTGGCATGATCCATAAAGGAACTGATACAAACATAAGAAAAACACATGGTATAAAAAATAAGTAAGAATAAATACAGATGTCCAAAAAATATGCAAATAGTTGTAGTGATTTGTTGACAATAGGAGGGAGATATACAAACATTCAGACAATAAAAAATGCTTATATTGCTTTACTTAAATATAAAAATTTACTTTGAGTTTCCTATATCTCAAAGTGAAAACAATGTAGACAGTTCAATAAGTCTAATTCTATGTAGATACATATAGATACAACTATAGATAGATACAGATATACATGTGGGTGTACATATACATACACACATCCTGAGTGAAATCAAAGCTTTCAACCAACAATTGCTCTTAAAGTTCATGTGGTATTAATTTAGGGAACTGAGGTACTGGATGCATTTTTCAAAGATATTTAGAACAAATTCAGTAGCTGTTTCTAATAGCTCTCTTCAAAGAAATTTCATAGCATAGCCTTCAAACACAACTCAGTGAAAACAAGGCATCAAAAAACCAAGAGAAGGCTATAGTTTCCAAGCACTAAATCACTGTGCTTAAAAGTTGAAATTCAACCAGCTGTTGACAAGCATAATATTTGTCACCAAATGATTATGTGACTAAGTATTTTATTCCTGGAATTAATGGAAAACCATCTTTCATGATCTATAAATCATGCATCTGTAAATACATGATCAAAAGTATGCACACACTTGAAGTTCAACATATATAAAACATTCCAACTGCACCCTAAATTTAAACTTGTTGCTACCATTGGTCTTAATGCAATTCCACTAGAGCAACTAATATATTGGGAGTGGAAAACAGGCCTTAGATCTGCTTCCATTAAGATTACAGCCAAAAAAACTCTATGGAGCAGTTCTACTCTGTAACAAATGGGATGGGTCTTCATGAATCTGAATCATCAATGGTGATTAACAAGAGCAACAGTTAATCCCTCAACCTATAAATAAACTAAAGGAGCCTTGGTGGTGCAGTTCAAATCCACCCATTGCTCCTTGGAAACCATTATGTGGCAGTTCTACTCTGTCCTATAGGGTCGCTATGAGTCAGAATCCACTTGATAGCAATGGTTTTTTTCATAAAAAAACTAAAGTTAGTTAGGTGAAAATAATAACAAACAATGTTGTACTGATTTGTCCAAAATGACTATATTCTGAGATTCTTTATATTCTATTTTCTGTTTAGATATTGAAGTTTAAGTATTTGCAAGAAAAATTGTATTTTAGATCTCTGAAAAAGAGTTATGACCATCCTGGGACAGACTCTTATCACCATAATCAGATTTGTTTCAAATATATGTATATGTATATTCTGAACAGGCAACTTTAAATTTTTATAGCTCTTGAATATTCCTCAAAAACTTCAATTATGAATGTCTGTTTAAAACATAATATGTTTTTAAAATACCTTCTTCATTGTGTATGTGTGGGAATACTTTCCATGCCACTCTAGCCTACACATTTCATGTATGTAATCACATTGTATTTCTAGATCACTGGGCTTTTGTAATTCAACACGTGGACTTTGTGCTCCTGCACTGAACACTAAGCAAGACAGCACTTACAAAATTAGTTTTCACTCCATTAAAGTAAGTTCTATGGGAGGTGCTTTCCTGATCATTTGAACTGTGCTCATCATTTGTTAATAATAATGCATGCTTCACACATGATAGCCAGGGCTGCCTCCCTGACAGTGGTAAGTCAGAAAAAAGCTGAAAACAGAGTAATCTCTGGGAACTACCTAAAACAACTTAGACTTATCCTCTGCTACCCTCTAAAAGAAAAAAAAAATTATTAACCCAGGAAAATATTATTTTTAAAATGTTTAATATTATTTTTAAATATTAATTTTTTAAATATTTTTGCTAAAAATAAATTTAATCATTCTATGCTGCCACTGTCATTTTTATCTCTTGAAAATATTCATTTCTTAGTTAAATACATTATTTTTTAAAAAGTATGTACTTTGATGCTGTGTAAAGAGAAGGAAATTGGTATAAAGTGCTCCTTTAAATATATAGTATACTTACGACACTGTGGCAAATGATTTTAACTTTATATTCTCAATTTTTGTGTAATAAATTTGGATAATACAGGATTACTGATATTAGGTCACAATTATTATATCTAGATAGTGTGGACTTTGAGTAGGTTTTGCTGTGTATATTTTTACCAAAAATAACATTAAATAAAAAGGGAAAGAAAAAAAATAAGCCTTGTTGATGAAAGAACAAAGCTATTTTATAGTTGCAAAGAAATTGTCACTATCTTATTTTAGTATTTATTCAGTATCTACTGAGTACGTCTTTTGAGTAATAACATTTAAACATATAATAGCATACTAGTATGTGTAAATTAAAGTTCTAGACAACAGGCACCTTCAGGGAGCTTAAAATCTAGTAGCAGAAACAGGAAAATCACATATAAGAAGTCATGTAGTCATACAAAGAGATTAACACTTAGTACGAGGTGATGAGAATAAAACCAAGGTTTCAAAGTATCAAGTATAGTCTAAACTGGTCAATCCTGGGTCAGAATCATTCATTCTCTGTAGTTGGCTAGTATTTCAATTAGTCAACTACATTATGGGTTCGCATCTTTTTGAAGTTCAAGATCACACTTCTTAGGTGCCACATATTAGCTCCTTTACTTTGCACACCCATGACTACTGGTAAGCTTTAATTCCTTGAGACAAAATTTTTTTTTAAAAAATGAACTTTCAGCCATGTGAGCCTTACACTGGACTTTGAAGCAGAATCAGGAGGCAAATGAATAGAAAGAATTCCAGGCAAAAGACAGATGAAGTTGTTATGAGTAGAAGGAATAGCATGGAAATAGCTCAGAATCTGCATGCACAAGTTTTGAGTAATAGTGATTATGTAGACCTATCTGGTAAGAGTAAAAGCTTCATACAGCAGGCGAGTGGAAGAAAATATTGAAACAGTAGATAAGGGTCAGCTGGTGGAGGGCTATAAACATAAGACTATGAGGTTTGGTAGCTTTTATAAGTGTATTGATGAAAGTGGTACATGTGGATAAATTTGAGAGGAAAGAGATTGAAGGCCTAGAATCTAGACAAGATGCTATGGCAGAAGTTCAAACAGAAGTTTGTGGTAGTGAGAACTAGATATGAAAGTAAAAATGTAGCTGTGGAAATTATTAAAAGAGATGAGTAGGTGAGAGTTTTTTGGGAGATTTTCTTATGAAGAGCCAAGGAGAAGAATAAAAAACGTGACTGAAATTTTCAGACTGGGTAACTAACTGATGCTAACACAGACAAAAACTGGAAAGTTTTGGGAAGATCCAATTTTCACAAGGACATAAACTGGAATTTGATTCTGTTTGTATTCAAAGTTAACAGTTTAAAAAAGCATTGTAATAAAAATATCCAGCATGCAGCGTGAGAAGCAAATTGAAAGTAAAGAGATTTCTCAGGCCCAAAGATGTAGATTTGTGAATTATACTAGCAGAGTCATAAATGAAGCCATAATTCTTAAAGTCATCATGGAGAGCATGCAGAGAGAAGAATAGTCTCCAAGGATCATATCTAGGAGTATGACTAGATTTAACAGGCACACAGAGGTTGTTAAGAAGAGATTATATAAGAAGTCCTGGTCTCCGGCAAGATGGCGGTCTAGGCAGAAGCACCATGCCGTCCCTCCACAGCAAAGATCCAAAAAACTAAGCCAAATAGAGAATCAACAATCCTGAAACCCTAGAACATCAAATGAAGAGATAAAGAACTCAGCCGAACACCAAAC
>NW_004443953.1:25243545-25251767 GCF_000243295.1 Trichechus manatus latirostris
AAAAGTCCTACAATTTTTACTATAATATATTCCTAGAACCTTAGCATAAATACAACTTTCTACAGTAGCAACTGAGACTACTATATCTGTCCGACAACTCAACATGAAAAATATCATGATTTAGAATCAAATCAAGTCATAGAAAATAAAAGCAATGATATAAAAATATAATTTTATTTGTAAAAATGTTTTTGAATCATAAAATCTCAGCCATAAGGTAATTAAAATAAAATGATCTGATCCAAACCTTTATTTTGTAAATGAGAACCCTGAACCCTTGTGATAGATTGTTTCCAATGACATCATCAACAATCCTATCTATCCCACAAGCCCTTTTGCAATTTGTTATTCCTTCCATCAAGAGGTGGAGTGTATTTCCCTTCCCCTTGATTTTGGGCTGCCCTGTAAATTTTTTGACCAAGAGAATGTGGTGAAAGTATTGCTGAGTGACTTCTGGGCAAGGAATTAAGAGACCTGGAAGCATTCTTTTATTTACCTTTGGGACTCAGTTGCCATAATGTAAGAAACCTAGTCTAACCCACACGGAAGATAACAGAATCTCCAGCCAACGATCAGAATCAGCAGCCAGTATATGAGTGAGGTCGTCTTGGACATGCCTGTCTCAGCTGAGATGCCATCTGACTACAGCTATTCAAGTTAGCCCAGGCAAGACCAGCAGAACAACCATCCTGTTGAGCTAAGTCTACCTACAGAATTGAGAGAAATAGTCAATGACTGTTGTTTAAAGTCACCATGTTTTAGGGTGATTGGTTATGCATTATTAAATAACTGATACAAACCCAGAGACACTGATTCATCCAAGATCGCACAGTTAGTTATTGCTGGAGTCATTTTAAAACTCATTAAACCTGATTCTTTCCACTAATCCACACTGACCCTACTGAGAGAACTTTACTGTTTTAACTTGGAAGTAAATATACTATTTTACATTCTTATCAGCGGTATTTGAGTGATCCAGTTTCTCTGCATCTTCACCACTACCTTTTATCTTTTGTCACTGTCTTTTCTCTTAGCTGTTCTAATACGTATGTACTGACATTTTATCATGGTCTTAATGGCTAGTGATGTCGATCATTTTTTTCATGTGCTTATATGCTGTCTGTACATTCTCTTTGGGAAATGTTTCTTCATATCTTTTGCCCATTTTCTATTGGATTTTTACTTTTGATTTTGAGAGCTCTTTAAATACTCTAGATACTAGCCCTATGTAAACCAACCAAACCAAATCCATTGCCGTCAAGTCCATTCCGACTCATAGCGACCCTATAGGTCAGAGTAGAACTGCCCCACAAGGTTTCAGAGGAGCAGCTGGTGAATTAGAACTGCCCACATTTTGGCTTGTAACCGAGCTCTTAACCACTGTGCCACCAGGGCTCCAGCCCTATGTAGGCTATGCCACTTGCAAATATTTTATCTCAATATGTAACTTGTCTTTTTATCCTCTTAACAGGGCTAGTCAGAAAGCAAAAATCCTTTTAAGGTTTGTGCTTTTGGTGTCAAGTCTAAAAACTCTTTGTCTAGCTTTAGGTACTCAAAATTTTCCCCTTTTTTTTTCTAAATGTTTTATAGTTTTACAGTTAAATCCATGATCCATTCTGAGATAATTTTTTATAAGGTTGAGGTTTATTTTATTTGTTTATTTGCCTACAGATGCTTGCTTTCTCCAGCACCACCTCTGGGTGAGGATGAAACTTCTGACTCTCTACCTGGGGTTCTCCGTCACTACACCAGCAGGAAGGGTGAGGGACATTTTGTTATACAGCCAGGTGGGGATGGAAGTCAGGATCCCCAAGGGATTCTTCGCTAACATTGGGGGGCGGGAGTGGGAGAAGGAGGAAGAACTTTATTACTAGTGAGTGAGGATAAAAGTCCCCACTCCCTACTTGACCTTCTCTGATACCTCCCTAGCTGGAGTCTTAGAGCACCCCATTAGAGCTTTCTTAGGGTGGAGGTCTAGGCTACCCACTCCACTCAGCCTTTGTCAGCATGGCTTGATGTGGGGTCACAGAACAAATTGGGAGGAATCATTCTACCTGATTGCAAGACTTACTATATAGCTACAATAATCAAGACTATGTGGTATTGACAAGAAGGACAGGCACATTGTTCAATGGTACAGAACAGCACACACAGAAATAGACCCACACAAATATGCCCAACTGATTGTTGATAAAGTTGTAAAAGCAATTCAATGGAGGAAAGTTGATCCAACAAATAAGCACTGTATGGATGCATTGTACATCCATAAGCACATCTTCTAGAAAGATTATATATATATATATTTTTCAGAATCAGATGTTAAGTCTTTATTTTCAATCATATGTATAACTTTGGCTAATTATTTGATGATTCCTTCTTTTTTGTACCATGAACTTTGCTAAGCATTTTTTCCCACTTAATACCATTTCACAATACAACATAAATTTTAAAAATTCCAGGACAGCCATATCATTACAGCATGTTAAAGAAAAGCCCCAGCTGTGTGACATAACTATATATATAAACCACTGTGAATTGAATGCATTAAATGTTTTGATCCTGACTCATTTGGCAATGCTTTTATAAACTCAGCCCAAATCTCCTGGAGAGTAATGCATGCTAATGAAACCAAAGAGGCAGATGCTGAATGAAAATAAGTACTATAAATAGTGGATGCTTATGATTAAACATGCTGAGGTGTGCCAGGAAGATTTAAGTCCCACTAATTATTAAGAGCTTGGACCAAATGAGATATCTGTGCAGTATGGCCCAACTCAAATAGCAGTTTGATATTAAGCAGAGTTCAATAGCTTTAAAAATAAATATGTTTGGCCTCTAATGATTCACTCAGTATTTTGTTGAATAAACTTCCGTTTGTTTCTTGATTCAGTTAAAGAAAATAACATCTGGGATTAATTTGTTGTTCCATAATGTTGTACCATTTGTTGTAGGTTTTCTTTAATGGTTTATTTCCATGCTAGTTTTTCTAGCCAAATCATAGAAGAGGCCCCTTAGAAATGAATAATCAGAGAAAAAAGACTTCTTAAAAATAATTCTACAAATCAAGAGGAAAAAATGTCTGTGTAAAACCTTCTGAAGGAAATCCTTGTATGAAAGATACCATGATATTTTGGGGAATTGCATAGGAATATGCAGGAAACTTTGGAGCTCAGAGTAAAGTATGACAGGAAGAGGGAATGGATAAAGAGAAGTCTTCCTTTCTGGAAAAATCCAGGAAGTGAGGATATGAACTTTTTCATATACATCACAATCTGAGTGTAGGAAGACTCCAAATATTTCCATCTCATAACCCTTACAAAGCTAAGATTAAAAGACTCTGCATCTCATCACTGCTTTCTCTCTAATCATGCCACTGCTAACTCATTTCAATCATGGCACAGCTTCACAGGATTGTATATATTTCATAAGGCCAAGCTAATAAAATCTGTATATTTAATTGATGGACATATATTCACCACCTACTATGAAGAGGCACCATGCTAAGGACAAAAAAATTACTTTTTTTATAACAAACCCATATATTGCCTTCAGTTATATAATCTAATAAGAGGATAGGAAATACAGATAAATAATAATACATTATGCATCTTTCAATATGGGCTAATACACATATATACACACTCACACACATACGCATTCATATATATGTTATAGGAATTCAGAAGGAAAGGAGAATTATATCCCCACAATAATTTCTACATGACTAAATTAATGAGTGTCTCTAGACATAATTTTTAGATACTCCTTAAAGTTAAATGAAAAACTCTCTTCCAGACTCTGTTTTAGTGCCAAATAAACCAAGACCAGAGACCACAAAAGCCTGTAGCACAATTCATGTGTTGATCGTCAGTCTGGTCCTCACACAAAGACTACCATTTAATACGAGGTTTGGCTGTCATCTTTGGAAATAGTGACTGTGAATTGCTGAGACCAAAGCAGTTTCCACAACCAGAACCACCCCTGGGAACTGGGTTTCTGGGCAAATATTTTTCCTCCACAGCTTGAGGTGCCATTTTCCCAGTCTGCCAAGTGGTTTATGTGCTGGGCATGCACATTACTTACCTTTCTCAGGGCTTAAGGAATTTTTTCTGAGCAAAGTGCCTTTGGAGATGCATTAATTCTGTCTCAGAGTATGTCTGATGCCCCATGATGAAATAACTGATATATTATCCTCCTCATGCCCAGATAATTCTTGATGCTTGGGAAAACGGAAGCATTATATCTCCCTATGTACATAACATGCTATGACTAATTGGAAAAAATATTGAGGATGGATGATTATCAATGTTAAAGACATTGATCATTAAGTCTATAATGACATCTGTATTAATCAGAATAGGCTATAGTAACAATATTCAAATGTCAGTGGTTAAAAATGTAATAGTGTATTTCTCAGTTAAGCTATATGCCCAATATGGTGGGGAGGGCAGGAAGATGGAGGTTTTCCCACTTTATCACTACACAGTTTTGGAACACTTATGCTCCACATTGCTTCAGCAAGTGGAGTTCCACAAACCAACTCTTCTGTGTTTCAGCCTGGAATTGATAAAGGTCCACTGTGGGCTTATTGGCCAGAAGTAATCACGTGACCCTGTCCAACTGTAAGGGATATGGGAAAGGTGGGAGAAAAGATGTTTCATCAGCACCATTGTCTCTGCCACATCATCTATTATTAGAGTGATCCTGTGTCTCAGTTTGCCCATGTGAGGACCATTTTTATGCTTGTTTTCTTATACAATTTTTAATAGCACTTCCTTTAACTCTTCAAAATTGTCACATTTTGAATACTAAAGCATATGGTCACCCTATCTATAAGTGATTCACATCTCACTACCATAAAAAATAATCTTTCGTTTGTACTTCCTAATTCTTAACCCTATGCTAATAGTATGCTCTGTTTTCTAAATGATTACTTGTGTTTCTTGATTGTTTCTTTCCCTTATCACAGTAGAAAACAAGGATATACAAGAATCTTAATTTATTTGCAATAAATTAGGCAGGTAGACATTCTTGATTAATATATTGAGGTATAATAGAGTTCCCCTTTTTATCAGTTTTCAACTTACTAACCTACAATAAACTTCTAGTTTATTGTATATCGATGGGCTTCCTTCCACTGAACTGGTGAAATGTGTTCCACGAGTATTAAGAACTTTTGAATGTGTTCTTTCAAATAGTAGACATTCAACAAACATTAGTAAGCACCTATTCTAAGCATTGTGCTAGTCATTAACAGTTGAAAAATAAATAATAATAACTACTATATATATATATATATATATAAAAGCCCTGGTGACACAGTGGTTAAGAGTTTGGCTGCTAATCAAAAGACCGACAATTTGAACCTACCAGCTGCTCCTTGGAAACCGTATGGGGCAGTTGTACTCTGTCCTATACAGTCTCTATGAGTGGAATTGATGCGATGGCAACAGGTTTGGTTTTTGGTTATATATATATATATAACCACTGGTGGCACAGTGGTTAAGAGCTCAACTGTTAACTAAAAGGTCAGCAGTTAAAATCCACCAGCCACTCCTCGGAAACCCTATGGGGCAGTTCTACCCTGTTCGACTCCATGGCAATGAGTTTATATACATATATATATGGAGCTCTGGTGGCACAGTGGTTAAGTGCTCAGCTGCTAACCAGAAGATCCGTGACTTGAACCCACCAGCCACTTTGTGGGAGAAAGATGGGCAGTCTGCTTCCATAAATGTTTACAGCCTTGGGAACCCCATGGGGGCAGTTCTATTCTGTTCTATAGGGTCGCTATGAATTGGAATCGACTCAATGGCAATGGGTTTGTTTTTGTTGTTGTTGTTGTACTACAGTATATATATAGTGCTTGCTACGTACTAGGCACTTTACTAATACTTTATATATCTTACTTCGTTTAATCCTCATCACAAATTTACAAGGAAGATATTAACATTATCTTGCTTTTCTAGGGGAGAAAATTAAGACACAGGATTGTGGTAAGTAACCCCAAGTTGGACACCTGGCAAGTAGTAAATCTAGGATTTCAACCCTGGCAGCCTGGCTCAAAAGCAGAGTAGTCCTTACCCTAGAAGTAGTCTATGGATTTCTAGCAAAATAAAATAAATTATTAAAAAACATTCTTGGATCACTTTCAAACTGATTGCACCAAGTCATTGCTTATTAGCTATGGTTTTGGGTTCCTCTACAGCTGTCAAGTATGTTAAAGGACCAGAAGACACACATTTATTTTAGCTGATGGGGTTCTGGTGGCAAGGGTTAGCAGGAGTGAGACTAAGAACTGCCAAATTTTAAGTGTTTTATACAGTTCAGTCAAGACAACTTCAGGAAAACAAACCAACAACAACAACAACAAAATCAAACAAACAGATGTTAAGATATTGTCCTGTCCAGGATATGTTTCAAGAAGGAAGTTTCTCTGGGGCCACTTGAACTTGTAGGACTTTTTTGTTATTTAAGTAGATGGCTCTATGCAGTAGAAGTACAATCATTTTAATGTTTTGGAAATAGCTAGAGACTGTAGAAAAAAATATATGATTGGGTTCCGGCAAAATGGTGCTCTAGGCAGAAGCACCACCCCGTCCGTCCACAGCAAAGATCCAAAAAACTAAGCTGAACAGAGAATACAACAATCCTGAAACCCTAAAACATCAAATGAAGAGATAAAGAACTCAGCCACGCACCAAATGGAGTGAGAAAACTGACAGAGAACAGAGAGCGAGGAGAGATTCATGCAGAGGTCCCCTACCAGCTAACACGGCGCTGATCTGCCATCTTGGACTCCTATCAGAGACCAGCAAACGGGGTACGAGAAAGCAGCCCCATGGAGCATCCAGTGGGAGATAAAAAACCCAGTAATTTGCGATATACGCTTTCCCACCCACCACCCTTCTTCACCCCCACTCGGCCTCCTCTGCTTCCCGCGGCCACAATCTCTTGACCGGGAAACACTGGCTGCTTGGATTCCACACACCAGAATGGGCCGACTCTGTGGGTGCCATTTGTTGGCTGCTGGTGTTGCTTTTATCCATTCTTTTGATTTCTTCCTTACGTTTCACCACCTCCCCCTCCTTTCGCTCAAATACCTGGCTCTGTGCGCCATCTTTGCTTCTTCTTGAGGGGCTGCAGAGCTCCGGCAATTTGTGATATATGCTTTCCCACTCCCTACCTTTCCTCACCCACACTTGGCCCCCTCTACTTCCCACAGACACAGTCTCTTGTCCGAGAAACACCAGCCTGCACTACCTGGCTCTCTGAGTGCCATTTGTTGGCTGCTAGTGCTGCTTTTTTTTCTGATTCTTTTGATTTCTTCCTTACCTCTCACCACCTCCCCCTCCTTTCGCTCAAATATCTGGCTCCGTGCAACATCTCTGCTTCTTCTTGAGGGGCTGTGGAGCTCCGTTTGAGTGTGGAGCTGCTTCCCGGTCTGGTCTACCGCGCTGGTGGGATCCTGGGGCTTTTGTTCGTTTGTTTGTTTTGAATGGTTTGTTTGTTTTCTTTTCCTTTTCTCAACTTGGGAGCCCTTTCTGGCCAAGAAGTGCTGCATGGCAAGAAGCCTTCCCCCCAACTTGCACAGACGAGCAGAGGGATCCCTGAGGACATTTCTTTTTTCATTCGTTTTCTTTTTCCTGTTTTTTGGGGGGCCTTTATTCTTTTTTTTCAATTTGTTTTGTTTTCTTTTCCCTCTTTTTCCCTTTTTGTCTTTCTTCATTTCTCAGTTTCTCATCTCTCTATATCTTCCATCTCTTTCTCTTCCCTGAATACCTGGCACTGTATACCTCTACGCCTTCTAGCCAGGCTGTACTGCAACACCTGAGAGCAACTTCCCCAGACCTCATAGCTATACCAGTGGGATCCCTGGGAAATTAGTGGTTCTTTAACCTTTCCGATTTTTATTTATTCACTCTTTTCTTTTCTTTTCTTCTTCTTCCCCTTTCTGTTTTTCTCCATTTCATAGTCTCTCATCTCGCCACTCCAACGGCAAGCTCCCCTAGCATTCTTTTTTGTTTGTTTGTGTTTTTGGCTCCTCTTCCTATCTCCTCTCTCCCATATCCATCTTAGCTCCACACATAACAATCTCCCCACTACATCCTGCCTACCTGCACTGTGTGCTTGACATCACACCACCAAGCAGCACAGGCACGGCCTACTGGAACCTGCCCTGCACTGATTACCGACCTGTTCTGGTGGCTGTAGTAAGTGCC
>NW_004443953.1:25258330-25286674 GCF_000243295.1 Trichechus manatus latirostris
TATTTTATGAGAAACTATTTGTTCTGTAAGCCTTCACCTGAAGTACAATAAAAAATAATAATAATAATGGTCATTCGTATTTCACTGTATTTAAAAATAATAATTTGTTAGAAATTATTTAGAATATATTTGGTAATTTTTCCCTTCTACCTTCACCATCCAGAATTGTTGAATTATGAATTTCTACTGAACCAGAGTATGTGATTCTTTATACTATCTTGTTTTAAGCAACCCCTTCTATGTAAATATTAATCAAGGATTATGGAGAAAAATTTTACTGTTGATGGTATCTTGACAGCACTTTTAAGTATAGACTTTATACACTGATGAACTGCTTCAAGAGCAGTTGCATAAAGGTGGAATGGCAGCAAGGTATTTTAGAAAGTGAATTAGGCCAGTAGAGAGTTCATCAACTAGAAGAAAGGGACAAATACACACCCTGAAGATCTTGATGAGGGCAAAGGGCAGGTATATTGGAAATGAAAGAATAAAAACAAAGTAATATAGATGGTTATGATTAATAATTACAGTATACAATTCCTGAGAAAATACAATTAAAAGTGAGAGAAAGCTCAAGAATGTGTCTGTTGCAGCTGTTTTATGAGGGGTATTTGAGTTGACTATTGTTGGGATCAAAGACATCATAGAAACTTTAAACCAGGGTTCTAAATAGTAGACCACATTTCCCCCAGGAGATTGGTAGGACATGAGTGGACAAGAAGACCATGATCGAGACACCAAAATTCTCAGAAAAGTTGGAGGTTGGTAGATGATAAAATAGAGGGATGAATCTCAAAGAAGGAAGGATCTTTCCCTGAGAGTGGAAGAATCACAGAATTTTCAGGATACCAATCATTCCTACTAGCCCCGCAGTTTGTGAAGTGCTAGAGAACATAGAAGCGGAACTGTAGGGTTTAGAGAATTCTGCCTCCGAATCAGGCTTCGTTTGTATCATACTTTGCCATTTTTTTAGTAAAGAAAATTCAGTATTTTAATCCATTGATTAAAATTGGACACATCAATTATCTTGCTGGATTCTTGAAGGATTAACGACATAAAATGTGACAAGTAGCAACAAAATGCTTGCACACTGTAAGTAGCCAGCTGTTATTATTTATTAGAAGGGTTGTAGGGGGAATGATATCTGTCCTTAGGGATTTTTCCATTATGGAAGAAAGGGAAAAGGAAAATTCTATGAACAGTATAAACATATAAGTGGTTGATTTAACCAACATATTGGCTCCGGAGGGCCCAGCTGAAATCATTTAGTAAGTGGGAAAGAATGGACGTGGTTATGGGTAGGGAAGACCAGGAATTGAGAATAGCTGAAGATGAGGGACAAGCACATAAAGATATATTACACTACTCTCTCTTTTATATGTGTCTTACAGGTTTTCATAATAAGAAAATGGCTTTTTTAAGACACCAAGAAACAGTAAGACTTACAACATGACAGATAAATAAGAAAAGGAAGTGCTTAGTATATGAAATTGGTAAGTGTCTAATGTGTAAAGATAGTAAGATATATATTCATAAAGTTTACAAGGCTGAGCTAATGACAGGACACCTCTAATGGAAGAAGTTTTTTAAAATTAAAGTTGGTGAAAGTATTCATAAAGTATTTTTGATCGGTAAGCATAAAACACAGCAGAAACAGCCCAGATAACTATGTACGTGTGTGTGCATGTATGTGTAGGACTGCGTGAAAATAAAGGTGGGAAGGGGGTCAATATATCACAAAGGAAAAGATAAACTAAATGTAGCTGGTTGACCCTGGAATCCTACAGAACGGTTTCTGATTGCAGAGGAAGAAAATGCCTTGATCCCTGGGGTTGAACCCTGAAGAAGTGTGCCCGGTCAAAGAACAGTCTCACCACCTCATCCCACAGGGAGATGTCCCTGCCTGGACACACCACTTTCAAAAAATACAGTAAATCCTAGAACTGAATTTTCCTTCTGAAAGGTTTGCATTTGAAAATATTCACAACTGGCTCTTTAGATAGTCCTTTGATGTTCAAACATCTTTAAGATTTTGGAACATTTATACAGTACATATAATTGAAAGTGATATTTACTGATTGATCTGCACTGAGACTCTAGAGAGAGTGACAAAGATACTTTCTCTACTCTCCCTCCTCTGCTCCCACCTGCCCTGCCTTGGAGAACACAACAACAATATTAAGGGAGCCATTCATTACCTCTGATTATTGATTTCATCTAATTTTCATACTGTCACTCATGATAGATACAGTTAATTTTTGCTGTTCTATATGTATATTGGATATTGTCGTTTATACCATTAATCACAAGCATAATTGTCATAAGAATAGAAATGCCTTTTCTTAGACATTTCATTCTAAAATATAATTATCCAGACATCCTGCTGTTAATGGCATTGAATCCTAATTACTTCAAAACGAAGCTATTATTCATAAACTTAGAGCCTGCACCACACGTGTTTACAATAGATGGGACAATATTATAAAATTTATTATCTACAGTAAAGGCTTATTTTCCAGGAACTGATTTAACTGCTCAGCTCCTTAGTACTGCTTTTGTCCAATCTCATTAACATATGATAAAGTTTACTAGTTCTTATTTAGACTGAAGATTAAGACTAGAAATTGTCCCTCACTGAAACTGACATGCAGAACTGCTTGGCAAAGTACACAGTTAATGACAAAGGACCTCATAATACAAACTGGGTGGCAAGTAAAATGACATCTTCTATTGCGATTGTTTTCCTGGACCTAGTGAAGGATAAATTGTGTCAGAGATGTATACCAACCGATTATTTCTCATATAACTTGTGATCAGATGGTAGGAGTCATAACCTAATAACCATACCTTACAATTCCATGGTGCTTGATACTTTTCAGAGTGTTTTCACATCTCTTATCATATTAGGTCTTAAATATTTTATTCATATGGTTTTTACCTACTTACAGTTCTTCTTACATGATCAACACCAGCAAATCCACACACATTCCTTATCAGTTTCTGATGATCTTGGTACTTCCAATCATCAATTTCCTTTTGCCTATTCTCTTCTTTCTAAAAGAATTATTTATTCTTTTGTCTTGTTTTCCTATCCCCTTTAACCATTTATCACTAGCTGCATTTCTGCCAACTCAGAGCCCTCTCATCCCCAAGATGGTAAATATTCATTTTTTGTTTTCTTTGTCAAGTCTTTCAGTCACTCATAAATTGGAATTTTGTATTGATTTTAAGGAACATTTCATTAAGTAAATATTACAATAATTTCTGTCCCTTGTTCTGTCTATATTCAAATCCATCAGTACTTTACTAGTTTTCCATCTTAATATTTAATATCCACTCTGTTATAATTCATATATGATTTAACTGGATCACAATTTTCTGTTTTCAAACATTTTTCTTTGGAACATAGAGAAATAGGAATTCTCTGAATTTGTTACAAGAGTGAAATTTGGTACTAACACTCTGGAATATCATTGAGAAATACATGCTAAGATCTTTTTTGTTTGTTTGTTTATTCACTTCAGAGAAATAACCCATAACACAGGCAAAGAGTTAAACATACAAAGGTTCATCACATTATTTTTACTAGAGAAAAGTTTAAAACCCCCTACATATTACATTCTATTAAAATAATTGAAAAAGTGAAGTAGATATAAAGAGTCTCTCCAAAATGGTGTGGCTCCATTGTCTATTGCTGCTGCTGCTGTTTTTGCTGTTGTTATCATTGTTGCTTCCACAGCCACCACCAAAACTTTAAGGTCTCCATGTGTTCTGCCCAGTTTTCCTGGCTTTTAAAGTAAAGGCAAGCTGAAACAAATTATTCACATAGCCTTCAGTCTCCCCACCATCATATTTAATTAAGTAGTTCACTCACTCTACGCAAACCCCTGTTACCAAATCAGAGAGCTGATTAAAATATTATGAGTTCATCAGCTCAGCACTCTATCTGGTAAACATCTCAAGCCAGATGCTCTTGTGAGAGTGTATTTGATATAAAGTTACTATTTTTTTGCCCATCTTCTTATACCAGGGGCATCTAAAATGGTTACCATGAAATTTATATTTTATTACCCCTCTGCTGATGTCTCACCATTGCAGGAGTGATAGATGTTCGTAGGACTAAGACACGCAAGTATGTGGAATTTGAAATCTGGGTTTTGTGAGGCTGAGCACAGAAGATATCACAGTTTATGAGCTTTAAACTCATATAGCCTGTATGTTCAATTTTCCAACCCAGCATGGTCTTTAATGAAGCTATTTAAAGTTATGCTCATAAACAGTTTTATTTTTATTGAAAAGAAGGAAACATGCATGAGGAAATGTTAGAGGAGAAAAGGGGGGTGCAAAATTAAAATGCAGTTTGAGCCTAACTGTATAAAAGCCCTAAATGGAAAGATGTATACCAATATATACTTTCCCCCATGTGGGAGAATCTTCCACTGAGGACTAAAACAGTTGGGGAGCTTCTTTAAGCTACCAAAACCACCATGGCCTCCTAATGAAAGAATAATATAAAATTCTATTAGGACTCCATTTCTCCGAGCTCTCACACACACACAGAAACAATAAAACATACGGTTTGAGATTCTCTGGTTAACTGGAACTATTGATGGGAGAGTCCTTGAACATGTAAATTGTTACAGACAGAAAATATGACAAAAAATAACTGCACAGAAATCCTGAGTGGTTAACACTAGGTAGTGAGATATGAATAACTTTTCTTTATAATCTTATTGTTCATGGTCTCCGTAATAAACAGATGTAATATTACAATCAGAAAAAAAAGCATTCATGTATTAATTTTTAAAACCTACTTTAAGCAGAGCACTTGTGTTTCAAAACAAGCTGATGGAGTCTGATGTCTACTCTCAATTTCTCCCAATTTTTGTTATTAATGTTGAAATACAAAAAGGACTAACTTTTGTGATATTCTGCATTGATAATATCTAACTTTCCTTTTTCTCCTGATAGCCATGAAAGCTGTTCACTAAGTCAGCTATGACATTACATAGGTCGGGAAAATGCTTGTCACCTGGAGGATAATATTTTCTGTTGATGGGAGACACAGAAATAACAACAATGATACCTACTGTTTACTACTTTCCAGGCACTGTCCTCATTGTTTTATGTACATTAGTTTATGTAATCTTCACAACTCTATGAGGAAGATACTCCTTTTGTTTCATTTTACTAATGAAGAAAGAAATTGAGGCACTCAAAGATTAACTAACCTGCTCAAGTTCACCAACTGAATTGAAGGTAGAACCCAGAATATAGGCTATATGGCCAATTCTAGAATCTACTCTGTTAATTCTGTGCTTCAATAAATAACACATAGCTCAGTTGGGAACAGAAACTCTGAAACATTTTCACTTGATTTCTAATGTCTAAAACTCTTTTCTGAGCACATTTTCTGGCACATCACAAGCTCTCCTAAAGAAATACAGAGTATTTTTATCATCATTATGTTGTTATTCTTATTTTCTCTTTCTATAATTTTCACTTCTTAATATACTTTTTAAAAAATTGTGCTTTAGGTAAAAATTTGCAGCTCAAGTTAATATATCATTCAAAAATTTATACACATATTGTTCTGTGACATTGGTTGATATTCCCACTATGTAAGAGCACTCTCCCTTTCTACCCTGGGTTCCCTGTGACCATTCATCCTGTCCCTTCCTGCCTTCTCCCCTTGCTTTTGGGCAGGCATTGCCCGTTTGGTCTTGTATGTTTGATTGAACGGAGCCCTGCTGACACAGTGGTTAAGAGCTCAGGCTGCAGATCAAAAGATCAGCAGTTTCAATCCACCAGCCGCTACTTGGAAACCCTGTGGGGAAGTTCTACTCTATCCTATAGAGTAGCAATGAGTCAGAATCCACTCGAAGGCAGCAAGTTTTTCTTTCCTTTTTTTTTTTTTGTTTGAACTAGGAAGCACGTTCCTCGAGACTGTTATAGTTTGTTTTATATGTCCAGGGGCCATAGTTTTGGGGTTTTCTCCAATCTCTCTCAGACCAGTAAGTCTGATCTTGTTTTGTAAATTTGAATTCTGTTCTACATTTTTCTCGCACTCTGTCCGGGACTCTGTTGTGATCGCTGTCAGAGCTGTTGATTGTGGTAGCCAGGCACCATCTAGTTCTTCTGGAATCAGACTCTTGGAGGCCCTGGTTCATTTAGCCCTTTGAGTCTTTTAGCCCTTTGGGATATTTTCCTTGCATCTTTGGTTTTCTTCCTTCTCCTTTGCTCCGGATGGGATGGGACAAATAGATGCATCTTAGATGGCCCCTGGCAAGCTTTTAAGACCCCAGACACCATTTACCAAAGTAGGATGTAGAACAGTTTCTTAATGAATGATGTTATGCCAATTAACCTAGATGCCCCCCAAGACTATGGTCCCCAGCCCTCAGCCCCAGCAACACAGTCCCTCAAGGTGTTTGGATGTGTCCAGGAAATTTCTATGAGTTTGCCTTGGTCAAGTTGTGCTGATTTCCAATGTATTGTGTGTTATCTTTCCCTTCACCAAAGTTAACACTTGTCTACTATCTAGTTAGTAATTTCCCCTTCCCATCCCTCCCCACCCTCATGCCCATCAAAGAATGTTTTTTTCTGCATGTAAATTTTTTCTTGAATTTTAATAACAGTGGTGTCATATAATATTTGTCCTTTTGTGATTGACGAATTTCATTCAGCATAATGCACTCCAGATTCATTCATGTTGTGAGATGTTTCACGGATTCATCATTGTTCTTTATTGTTTCATAGTATTCCTTTGCATGTATGCCATCTGTTGATGGGTACTTAGGTTGTTTCTATCATTTTGCTATTGTGAATAACGTTGCAATGAACATGGGTATTCATATGTCTATTCACATGACAGCTCTTACTTCTCTAGGATACACCTAGGATTGGGATTGCTGGATTGTATATTATTTCTAGTTCTAGCTTTTTAAGAAGGAGTCGTATTGTTTTCCATAGTGGTTGTACCATTTTGCATTCCCACCAGCAGTGCATAAGAGTTCCAATATCCCCACAAACTCGTCAACATTTATTATTTTCTGTTTGTTTGTTTTTTATTAGTGCAGGTATTGGCAGGGTGAGATGGTATCTCATTGTAGTTTTGATTTTCATTTCTTTAATGGATAGTGATTGTGAGCATTTCTTCATGTTATCTATTAGCTGCCTGAATGTCTTCTTTGAAGAATTGTCCATAACCTTTGCCCATTTTTTAACTGGATTATTTGTCTTTCTGTTATTGAAGTGAAGTGTTTTCTAGATTTTAGAGATTAGACCATTGTCAGGTATGTCATAGCCAAAATTTTTTTCCCAGTCTGTAGGTTCTCTTTTCACTCTTTTGGAGAAGTCTTGATGAGCATAAGTGTTTGATTTTTAGGAGCTCCTAGTTATATAGTTTGTCTTCTGGTATTTGTGCATTGTTAGCTATAGTTTGTATTGTATTGATGCCACATATTAGGGCCCCTAGTGTTGGGATGGACTGCCAGAAGAACAAACAAATCTGTCTTGGGAGCAGTACAGCCAGAAGGCTCCTTAGAAGCAAGGATGGCGAGACTTTGTCTCACATACTTTGGACATATTATCAGGAGAAACCAGTCCTGGAGAAGGACATCGTGCTTCATTGAGTAGAGGGTCAGGGAAAAAGAGGGAGACCCTCAACGAGATGGATTGACAGAGTGGCTACAACAGTGGGCTCAAGTACAACAATTGTGAGGATGGCTCAGGACCGAGCAGTGTTTTGTTCTGTTGTATATAGGGTAACTGTGAGTCAGAACCAACTTGACAGCACCTAACAACAACACTGTTGTCCCTATTTTTTCTTCCACCATCTTTATCATTTTAGGTTTTATATTTAGATCTTTGATCAATTTTGAGTTAGTTTTTGTGTATAGTGCGAGATATGGGTCCTGTTTCATTTTTTTTACAGATGGATATCCAGTTATGTAAGCACCATTTCTTAAAGAGACTGTCTTCCTCTTTTAATGGACTTTGGCCCTTTGTCAAATATCAGCCACTCATGGATGGATTTACGACTGAGTTCTCAATTCTGTTGGTCTATGTGTCTGTTGTTGTACCAGCACCAGGCTGTTTTGACTACCGTGGCAGTATAACAGGTTCCAAAATCAGGTAGTGTGAGGCCTCTCACTTTGTCCTTCTTTAATAATGCTTTACTTATCTGGGGCCTCTTTCCTGTCCATATAAAGATGGTAATTTTTCTCTCCATCTTGTTAAAGAATGCTGTTCAATTTGGATCGGGATTGCATTGTATCTGTAGATCACTGTGGATAGTAATGACATTTTCACAATGTTGAGTCTTCCTATCCATGAGCATGGTATAATTTTCCATTTATGTATGTGTCTTTTGGTCTCTTGCAGTAGTGTTTTGTAGTTTTCTTTGTATAGGTCTTTTATGGTTTATTTATTTTTTCCTAAATATTTTATTTTCTTGGGAGCTATTGTAAATATTGATTTACTGATTTCCTTTTCGAAGTTCTCTTTGTTGGTGTAGAGTAATCCAACTTATTTTTGTATGTCAATCTTATATTCTGCTACTTTGCTGAAATCTTCTATTAGTTCCAGTAGCTTTCTTGTGGATTCTTTAGAGTTTTCTCTTAATAGGATCATATCATAAGCAAATAGGGATAGTATTACCTCTTCCTTACCAATTTGAATGCCCTTTATTTCTTTTTCTTGCCTTACCGCTCTAGCTAGGACTTCCAGCATGATGTTAAATAAAAGTGGTGATAAAGGACATCCTTGTCCGGTTTCTGTTCACAAGGGGAATGCATTCTGTCTCTGTTCATTGAGAATGATGTTGGCTGTTGGTTTTGTATAAATGTCTTTTATTATGTTGAGGAATTTCCCTTCTATTCCTATTTTGCTGAGAGTTTTTATCAGGAATGGTTGTTGGACTTTGTCAAATATCTTTTCTGTGTCAATTGAGATGATTATGTGAATCTTTTATTTTGTTTTAATTATGTGATACATTACATTTTTGGTTTTCTAATGTTGAACCATCCTTACATACCTGGTATGAATCCTACTTGATCACGATGTATTATTTTTTGATATGCTGATAAATTCTATGGGCTAGAATTTTGTTGTTAATTTTTGCATCTATATAAGAGATATTATTCTGTAATTTCCTTTTTTTGTGTTATCTTTGGAGCCCTGGTGGTGCAGTGGTTAAGAGCCCAGCTGCTAACCAAAAGGTTGGCAATTTGAATCTGTCTGTCCTATAGGGTCGCTATGAGTTGGAATTAACTAGAGGGCAACAAGTTTGGCCTTTTTTTTGTTTGTTTGCCTGACTTTGATATCAGGGTTATGGCTTCATAGAATGATTTCAGGATTATTTGTTCCTTTTCTATGCTCTGAAATAGTTTGAGTAGCATCGGATGTGAGTTCTTCTCTGAAAGTTTGGTAGCATACTCTAGTGAAGCCATCTGGCCAGGGTATTTCTGTCAGCGGCTTTTTTTTTTTTTTTTTTAACCTCTTCAATCTCTTCCTTTGTTATGGATGTGTTTAGTTTTTCTGCCTCAGTTTGTGTTAGTTTAGGTAGTTTAGGTAGTGTGTTTCAAGAAATTTGTCCATTTCCTCTAGGTATTCAAATGTGTTGGAGTACCTTTTTTTGTAGTGTTCTGTTACGATACTTTTTATTTCATTTGGGTCTGTTGTGATATTGCTCATCTCATTTCTTATTTGGGTTATTTGTTTCCTCTCCTGTCTTCTTTTGTCAGTTTGGCTGATGATTTGTCAATTTTTTTATCTTTTCAAAGAACCAACTTTTGGTCTATTTGATTCTTTCTATTGTTTTTCTGTTCTTTATTTCATTTACTTCTGCACTAATCTTTATTATTTCCTTTCTTCTGGTTACTGTGGGATTCTTTTGCTGCTTTCTCTCTATTTTCTCAAGTTGTAGGCTTAATGTTTTGATTTTGGCTCTTTATCATTTTTTGATGTCTGTGTTTATTGCTATAAATCAATCTTTAAGCACTGCTTTTCCTGTGTCCCAAAAGTTTTAATAAGATGTGTTTTCATTCTCATTTGATTTGATGAATTTTTTTTCCATTTTTGATTTCATCTGTTACCCAGTAGTTTTTAAGTAAGGTGTTGTTCAGTTTCCATGTATTTGATTTTTTTCCTTGATATTTCTGTTACTGATTTTTGCTTTTATGGTATTATGATCAGAAAAGATGCTTTGTATTATTTCAATGTTTTGGATTTTGTTGAGGGTTGCTTTGTGGCCTAAAATGTGGTCTATTCTGCAGAATGTTCCCTGTCTATTGGAAAAGAATGTATACTTTGCTGCTGTTGGATGGAGTGTTCTGTATATGTCTATTAGGTCAAGTTGGTTAACTGCGGCATTTAGATCTTCTATATCTTTATTGAGTTTCTTTTGAGATGTTCTGTCCTTCACTGAAAGTGGTGTGTGGAAGTCTCCTATTATTATTGTGGAACTATTTCTCTTGTCAATGCTGTTAGAATTTGTGTCATGTATTTTGAAGCCCTGTCATTGGGTGTATATATATTTATTATGGTTATGTCCTTTTGGTGTGTTGACCCTTTAATCGTTATATAGTGTCCTTCTTTATCCTTTATGGTGGATTTTGCTTGAAAGCTTATTTTATCAGAGATTAATACTGCCACTCCTGCTCTTTTTTGGTATTGTTTGCTTGGTATATTTTTTCCAACCTTTGAGTTTTAGTTTGTTTGTCTTTGTTTAAGATGTGTCTCTTGTTGACAGCATAGAGATGCATCATCTTTTTTGTCCATTCTGCCACTCTCTGTCTCTTTATTGGTGCAATTAAGCCATTTACATTCAGTGTAATTATTGATAAGTATGAGTTTACTGCCGCTTTTTTCTTTTTTTTTTTTTTTGGTGTGGTGTAGACAGTTTCTTTGTTCCACTTAATTTTCTACGCTGAGTTATTTAATGAATTATCTTTTCATTTCTTCCATTATTGTTGATTTTGTGTTTACTGAGTCTATGATTTTCTTTTATTTTTATTTTGATGGGTAGGTTTGTTAGCTTCCTTTGTGGTTGCCATGAAATTTAAGTTTATTATCTTAAGTGTAAACCGGTCTTTTATTTTTTTTAATATTGCCTTGACTTCCTTTCTATATGGAAGTTCTATAACTACACCATTTATTCCCTCTTTTTTGTTTTGACATTGTCGTCATCTACGTATTGATGTCTCTGGTTCCTTATCTTCAGTCTTTTAGTTTTATTTTGTTTTTGAGAATTTCCTATCTGGATTGGTATCTGGTTGATCTGCCCTGTGTCCTAGTGCTGGATTCTTGTCTGATGCTGTCGGTCACCAGAGGAGTCCCTTCAATATATATATATATATATATTAATCTGGTCTGGTTTTTACATATTCTCTTAATTTCTGTTTATCTGGAGATGTCCTAATTTTGCCATTGTATTTAGGTGAACTTTTGTTTTTTCCTTGCCACTGTCAGGATTTTTTATTTGTCTGGTTTTGGCAAGTTTAGTTATGATATGTCTTGGTGCCTTTTTTCAGGGTCTATCCTGTAGAGCGTTCACTGAGCTTTTTGAATGGCTATCTTCTCCTCCTTCATATTAGGGAAATTTTCTGCCAGCAAATTTTCTTCCAGCAAATCTTCAATAATTTTCCATTTCCACCCCCTTATCTGGAACTCTGATCACATGTAAATTTTTCCTCCTGATAGTGTCCCACATAATTCTTAGGCTTTCTTCATTTTTCTTCATTCTTTTTTCTGATTTTTTTCCTCAAACAAATTGGTGTCAAGGGATTTATCTTCGAGCTCACTAATTCTGTCTTCTATTGTTTCAATTCTGCTCATATGTCTTTCTATAGAGTTGTCTAATTCTGAAATTTTATTGTTAATCTTTTGTATTTCTAGTTGCTGTTTTTGTATAGTTTCTAGTAGCCTATTTATTCTTTCATTTTGTTCTTGCATTATTATCCTGAATTCTTTTATTGCTTTGTCTGTGTTTTCCTTGGTTTTGTCTGTGTTTTCCCTGATCACTTTCTTGAGCTCTTGGAGATCTCTGTATATTAGTCTTTTGAATTCTTTATCAGGTATTTCCACTGCCTTACCTTCCTCTGGAAAGTTTTCTGGTTCTTTATTTTGGTCACTTGCTGGAGCCATCTTGTCCTGCTTTTTTATAGGATTTGATATTGACTGTTGTCTCAAGGCATCAAGAAGATGCTGCATTTATTTACAGTATCCTTATTTACTGCATCCTGAATTTTTGTTTTGTTTTGATATACTTGCATAGGCTGCGTGTGTGTGCTACTCTGGCCAATAATCTGGCCATGTTGAATCACTCACCTCCTATCTCTGGGTGGCCAGAGCAGCTACTAGGCATGTGAGCATGGGACCCTGTTTGCTGTTCTTGCAGGCATGCTGAGAATGTAGGTGGCATTTTTGGTGAGATGATGTACCTGTCCTGCTAATTACCTGACCATGGGTGCAGGGGGTGCTCTCCCTGGTCATTGGGTTGGGTGTTATGTACTCTACCTGTTGCCAGCCGGTTGGCACAAAGGTGCCCAGGTTGTGGGTCACTGGGTGTGTGCTGTGGACTCTCACCTACAGTCCTGGGCAGTCAGGGCTGCATTGGTGTGTTCAGAGGAGGCACAAGTCTCTGGTTGGGGGGAGCAATACAGGGGGTGAGGCAGGGCTGTCAGCTGCTCATGGGTACACTCGGTTGGAGGGCATACTACTGTCCAGTCAGTATAGTGCTTCATGGGGGAGGGGATGTGCAGCCAATCCTTGGGTACGTGGTGTTGTTGGCTGGAGGGATTGGGGTGGTGCCACCTGTCTTCAGACCCCGTTGTCAGTGGCTGGATGGAGTGGGTGGTACCACTGGCCCTCAGGTCCCTGGCATGGGTGTTTGAGTTTCCTTCTTAGGGGGCAGGCATTATGGAATGTCACAGGTCTGCAGCTTCTGCTTGGCTGCTGCAAGTGGGCTTCAGTTAGGAATACTGCCCTCATTATCCTATGTGGACATGCTGTTCCAGCTCAGACAGTAAGATGCTGGTGTGGGTGATCAGAGGGGGTGGAGGACACTGAAAGTTCATGGACCCCCATTGTCAGTGGTTTGGTGAAAGGGTAGGACCCTCGGATTGGGCTGAGAACTACTCGCTTAGGGGGCGGGGTGGTGTCAAATGCCTCAGGTCTGCAGCTTCCACTTGACTGCTGCAAGTGGGCTTCAGCTGAAAATACTGCCTGCCTTATCCTAATGTGGACATGCTGTGCTGGCTCAGCCAGCAAGGTACTGGTGTAGGTGATCAGAGGGGGTAGAGGGCACTGCAAGTCTGTGGACCCCCTGCACCAGTGGCTGGGTGAAGTGGTGGATGACTCTGGACCAAGGCTGTGAGTTCCTGGGTTAGGGGGCATGGCAGTGTTGAGTGCCAATGAGCTGGTGTCAGAGTGGGAGGGGGATGGGTGATGGAGAAGAAATGCTCCTTAGCCCAAGGAGATTTGGTGGGAGGATTGGGGTGCACATGGTGGGTTGGGTGGTGCACTCAACTTTTGCACGTCTGATATCACTCCTGTTTGACTCTGGAGGTGCGTGTTGAGTCACTCCTGCTTAGCTATACCAGGTGGGGTGGATTTTGGCTTGGGATGCTGCTGCTTGCCTCAATTTGTCCAAGCTGTGCAAGTTTGGCTAGCAGGACACCAGCAATCCATAATTCTCCATTTCCACTGTTTATGGATTATCTCTCCTTCTACTTGTTGCTCAGCCCAATTTTTCAGCTTTGTCTTTGATGTTTAGGGATCCTAGATTGTCATATATATGATTCACTTGTTTTTTGGGGTCTTTGTTGTAAGACGGATGACACGAAGCATCTGACTATTCCACCATCTTGGCCCACCTCCTTAATAGACTTTTTTATTTACTTTGTCTGTAAAGAATTCTCAGAGATTCATCTACAACTCTACAAACCTTTTGCATTTCCTCTTTTAATTTTTGGTTATCCCTAATTTATTGACTTTTTTAAATGCTTTTATTGCATACAATTTCTTAACTTCTATTATTTCCAGGGTTATCGTCTGCATAAATGGGTGTGTCCTAAGAGGCACCAACGTTGCAGCCGTCCAAAAACCAAAATGAGAATACTTATATGATTGTATTATTCACAAGGTTGCAGATATGTGATGTTGGCTAGAATCTACAATTAAATTACTCAACAGATGGCGTCTGTGTCATTCTGGATAAATGACATATATTTCAAAGTTTTAATAAATTCCTTAAAATCTCTCATCTTTTGACATTGTAGGGGATTTTTTAGCATTCTCCTATTCTTTGTCACTCACCCTGCAATGATTCCTTAGAACTTCATTCACTTATTCATTTATTCTTCTGCACTTATCAGCTAGTCTATGTCAAACACTATGTCAGAGCCTAGGATTCAGAAATTAAAGACATGGTCTTAGCGGTCAAATATTACAGCTGTTTGAGGAGACAAAAAAAAAAAGAAACAATGACAAAAAAAATTACAATGTCATTTAGTAAATGTCATTTTAGAAATAGAATAATATTCTATTGAAATAAAGAAGAACACACAAGAGGCTTTGAAAATGGGGGTGGAGTGGTGAGCAAGATGTCAGAAAAAGTTTCCTGGAAGAGAAGATAAGAGCGTGTGAAAGTGCTAGAATTAGTTGAGGGCATGTGTGGGTATGTATGTGAATGTATGTGCATGTGTGAGTGTGTGCATGTTTGTGTGTGTGCATTCACACATATTGTGGGAAGTAAATGAAGGAGAAGAGAAATGGGAGGGATAGAAAGAAAAATTTCCAAGAGAAGAGAAAGCAGTTTGAGACACAGTTTGTTATGCACATTATGGCCTATCCCTGGAACTGCAAGTAGCTTAGTGTGTCTGAAACACTGAGTATAGCGAAGGATTCTTTTATTTATTCACTGTTTCATTCATTCAGCAAATACTTAGTTGGCACCTGCAACATTCCAAGCCTATTTCAGGCTTTGGGGATATAACAATCAACAAGACAGGCTAAGTTTATCCACTAAGAGGACCCAAATTCTAGTCACAGAGATTAACAATAAACAAAAATACATGTAAAATGAAGATGGGCTCTATGTGTTATGCAAATATACTTTAGTTTTATACAGAAGACATGAGGAGTCACTGAAGAGCTTTAAGTAAGAGAATTTTATGAGCCAATTTTCATTTAGAAAGTCCATTCTGGTACTATTCTGGATTGGACTGTAGGAAGGACAAATTAGTAAGTGGTTGTAGTTTTAGAAGCATGACAAGTACCTGAACTGAGATAATGAGTGAAGATGGAGAGAAATGGATGAGGAAGACAGAAGGGTCAAGGAGTATGCCAGCTTTCAGGAATGAAATTTTAGGTGAATGGTGGTGGTATCAAGACAAGAAATACAAAAATAACTGGTTGGGATTGCTGGGCGGAGATGAGGAGTTTAGTTTTGTACATGTTGAGTGTGAAGTGCCAGGGGAACTTGAAAGTAGAACTATTCAGTTGGGAGTTGAATGCATTTGTCTGAATACCAAGCGTGGGCTGAAAATATACGTTTATTCTTCATCATCCTGGGACACAGTTGAAGATATGGTTACTAAGGGAGAATATACAAGGTAAAAAAAAAGAACAGGGACACAAGCAGACTCTCAGAATCGATAACATTTGTTGTTACCCAGGAGTAGATATCAGGATTACCTGGGGGAGATTTTTAAAGTACACATTTCCAGGCCAACTTCAGACCATTATTTGAGTTTGGAGCTTGAAATTGATTTAACTAATAACTACCACTCATCTGTCAGTTTCTTGTATTGTGGTGGCTTGTATGTTCTTGTGATGTTGGAAGCTATGCCACCAGTATTTCAAATACCAGCAGTGTCGCCCATGTTGTACAAATTACAGCAGAGCTACCAGAATAAGACAGACTAGGAAAAAGGACCTGGTGATCTACTTCTGAAAAAACTGGCTGTTGAAAACCTTAAGAATAGCAGTGGAACATGGTCTGATACAGTGCTGGAATATGAGCCCCTCAGGTTGGAAGGTACTCAGCAGATGACTGCGCAAGATCTACCTCCTCAGAGTAGAGTTGACCTCAATGACATGGATGGAGTCAAGTTTTCAGGATCATCATTTGCTGATGTGGCATGACACAAACAAGAAAAAAGAGCTGCAAATATCCATTAATAATCAGAACATGAAATGTATGAAGTATGAATTTAGGAATACTGGAAGTAATCAAAAATGAAATGGAACATACAAAGATCGATATCCTGGGCATTAGCGAGGTGAAACAGAATGGTATGGGCCATCTTGAGTTGGACAATCATATGCTCTACTATGCCAAGAATGACAGATTGAAGAGGCATTGGTCAACATTTAACTATTTCAGGAGGTAGCATATGATCAAGAACCAATGGTACTGAAGGAAGAAATCCAAGGTACACTAAAGGAACTGGCAAAAAAACAAGGACACTCAGTGGTGAAGTTATCTCCGAGGTTCACCATTCAGCCTGGGAGTGGACAGCCCCATAAAACCAAATGAGACTAACGAGGTACAGTATCCAGTGACAAGGGCTAGAAGGCAGAAGGGGACAAGGAAGCTGGTGATAGGGAAACCAAGGTTGAGTAAGGATATTGTTGATGTGTTGTGAGATTGTTAACCATTGTCATAGGGCAACATGTGTAGTAACTGTTAAATGAGAAACTATTTTGTTCTGTAAGCCTTCATCGTAAGTGAGAATAACAGCACAACTGGAAGAGAGTAGTCAATGTCACTGAACTGTGCATGTAGAAATTTTTGAAACGGTGTATCTTTGGCTATGTGTATTTTCACCAAAAAAAAAAGGTTGAGAAGTTAGAGGGTTGACATGTTGTGGGGTTGTTAACCAATGTCATAAAACAATATGTGTACTACTATTTCATGAGAAACTATTTGTTCTGTAAGCCTTCACCTGAAGTACAATAAAAATAAATAAATAAATAAATATTAAAAACAAAAAACAAGGACCCAGGAATTGACAGAATACCAGTTGAGATCTTTCAACAAATGGATGCAATGCTGGAGGTGCTCACTCCTCTGTGCCAAGAAATTTGGAAAGTTGCTACCTGGCCAACCAACTAGAAGAGATCCATATTTGTGGTCATTCCAAAGAAAGGTGACCCAAGAGCATGCAGAAATTACTGAACAATATCATTAATACCACTTGCAAGTAAAATTTTGCTAAAGATAATTTAAAAATGGTTGCAGCAGTACATCAGCAGGGAACTTCCAGAAATTCAAGCTGGATTCAGAAAAGGACCTGTAACGAGGGATATGATTGCTGATGTCAGATGGATCTTGATTAAAAGCAGAGAATACCAGAAAGATGTTTACCTGTGTTTTATTGACTATGCAAACTCATTCGACTGTATGGATCATAGCAACTTATAGATAATATTTCTAAGACTGGGAATTCCAGAACATTTAACTGTGGTCATGTGGAACATGTACATAGACAAAGAGGCAGTCATTCAAACAGAACAAGGGGCTATTGTGTGGCTTAAAATCAGGAAAGGTGTGCCTCAGTGTTGTATCCTTTCACAATACTTATTCAACCTGTATGCTGAGCAAATAATCAGAGAAGCTGGACTCTATGAAGAAGAATGGAGCATCAGGATTGGAGGAAGACTCATTAACAACCTGCATTATGCAGACGACAAAACCTTGCTTGCTGACAGTAAAGAGGACTTGAAGCACTCACTGATGAAGATCAAAGACTACAGCCTTCAGTACAGATTACACCTCAACATAAAGAAAACAACTGAGCCAATAAGTAACATCATGATAAATGGAGAAAAGATTGAAGTTGTCAAGGGTTTCATTTTACTTGACTCCACAATCAACCCCCAAGGAAGCAGCAGTCAAGGAATTAAACGACATACTGCACTGGGGATATCTGCTGCAAAAGACCTCTTTAAAGCGCTGAAAAGCAAAAATGTCACTTTGAAAACTAAGATGCACCAGATCCAAGCCATGATGTTTTTATCATCTCATAGGCATGGGAAAGCTGGACAATGAATAAAGAAGATAGAAAAATAATTGATGTCTTTGAATTATGGAGTTGGCGAAGAATATTTAATATACCATGGACTGCCAGAAGAAGGAACAAAGGAGGTGGTCTAGGAGGTAGTACAGCCAGAATGCTCTTTGGAAGCTGGGATTACGAGACTTCCTCTCACATACTTTGGACATATAATCAAGAGGGATCAGTTCCTGGAGAAGGACATCATGCTTGTTAAGGTAAAGGGTCAGTGAAAAAGAGGAATACCCTTGACATGATGGATTGACACAGTGCCTGCAACAATAGGTTCAAACATAACAATGATTGTGAGGATGGTGCAGGACTGGGCAGTATTTTGTTCTGTTGTACATAGGGTTGCTATGAGTAGGAACTGACTCAATGGCATCTAACAACAAATAAAAAATTAAAAACCTACATGGGTTGATAACTACTCTTTTTAAAGGACTTATTTAAGGAAGAAATAAAAAAAGAGAATCCCTCAAAAGATGAGCGGAAAGAAGAAAAACAAGAAAATGTGATGATATACATAAGAGACACAAATATTTGTATATGTGTCTTTCTCCCTGTGTAGGTTAGTTGCCTTTTAGGCAGTATGCTCATCTTTGCTAAGCAGTCAGTGACACATGGTAAAGTGCTTGGTAAATATGTCTGTATATTCTTTTTCCACATTAGACTGCCCACAGATGCTCCCTTACTGGAGATCTAACTATACCTGAGTTGTTTGTTCCCTTGACTAAAAGATAACCATTCTTCCCAACCTACCACCTTAAACATAGAAAATCTATCTTAATGTGTTCATTATATCTCACAGGATTCATTAATTTTTTAGAGTCATTTTTGTTTTCAAATGATTTCGTTTCACAAATCGTTGTCCTACAATCACAAAAAACGAACAAGCCAAACCTGTTGTCATTGAGTCAATTCCGATTCATAGCGACCCTATAGGACAGAGTAGAACTGCCCCGCAGAGTTTCCAAGGAGTGCATGGTGGATTTGAACTGCTGACCTTCTGGTTAGCAGCCATAGCTCTTAACCACTACATCATAATCACAAAGTTATCTCGTCAGCTACACTTCCTCTATGTAACTAATGCAACAGCCCAATGTATTCCTTTAAACTAAACAAAGTAATTTAAATTGGTTCAATTATATCTAGTTTTATGGATTTACATTTGAAACTTGTAAATGTATTTTCTTATGAATGTTTTCCATTAAAATAACATACTTTTATTGCCCTGGAAAGAAGGCAGTGCATGGTTATCTTTGGAATTATACCTATGCCCCAATCCATCTTCATAACTTTTGCACAAGAAGCCAAGTTACAATGCAACCCCTCAGCTGGCTGCAATCACTTGGTCCAGGGGCAGGCTTTTGACCCAAGCAAAGCCATTGAGTCCCTCCCATAAATTTTTGAACGGTGCAGCAAGAGAGAATCCAATCTCTTTCTATTGCATGGGGGTGAGATATAAATTTTCAGAAAATATTGTCATCATATTTTCGTGAGAAGAAAGCCAGTCTTCACCAAGAAAGAATAGTATAGGAAACAAAGGGAAGAAACAGGGTCAAGAGATAAGTGGATAAGTTGTACTAATCTCCAAGCCCTGGTTCTGTTAATTCATAGACTCAGATACATCCCTGCCCTTCCTGTAACTTTATTGATCAAATTTCCCCTTGAATTTTCTGAAATAGCTAGCATCCTTTCAATAATTTCATTCTTTTGCTGAGTTAGTTCAAGTTGGGGGTCTCTTGTGACTTGCAGGTGACACAGTCCTACCTGAGCCATATATATATTTTATCACCAAAACCAAACCAAACCCATTGCTGGCAAGTCAATTCTGACTCATAGTGACCCTATAGGACAGAGTACAACTGCCCCATAGGGTTTCCAAGGAGTGACTGGTGGATTCGAACTGCCAGCTTTTTGGTTGGCAGCTGAGCTCTTAAACACTGCGCCACCAAGGCTCCTTTTTATTACAGTCCTACCTAATATATTGGAGCCCTGGTGGCGCAGTGGTTAAGAACTCGGAGGCTAACCAAAAGTTCAGCAGTTTGAATCCACCAGCCACTCCTTGGAAACCCTATGGGGCAGGTCTGCTCTGTCCTATAGGGTTGCTCTTAGTCGAAATCCACTCGATGGCAACGAGTATGTGAGTACCTAATACATAAGTATGTGAATCTGTTCTCATAAATTTCTATCCTGCAATTTTTGTATGTTTTCTATTATGTGTTAAAAATATGGCATTTAAATGTATTTTCCAAGAATGTGGTGTTATTTATTTCATAATGGCTGCTATATTCTGTTTGTGTTAAGGTAGCTCCTTGGATAGCATACAGTCATTAGAAGGCCTCTGGAAAAGGGATGCCTTACATAAATGTGACATTGAGGCTGTTTTAAAGTATTATCATTTAGCACTCTTCTTAATGACTGTTGCTTCACTCATTTATTGATTACACCAGCTGCAGCTTAAAATCTGGGTCCCTGGCTTTCATATTAGGCTTCTCCGTCTCCACACATCTCAGTCAATTTTTTGTTTACAGCAACATTTAATGAGTGTTCTCATGCAGCATTTTTGGCTAAGTCTTTTAATTAAAAGAACATCTTTATGACGTTGTAATTTGAAATTAGGAAAGTTTAATTTCAGTATTTTTATTGTACAACTTTATTTTCTCTTATAATGTAGTAATTTGGTACTCTGATGTTCTGATTCAAGCTGAATTTCTACTTAAACAGTCTGTAAGCAGAAGCATGGAAGTAATGGGATATCTATGAAAAAAAAATTCTGGCAAATAAAAAGTTTTAAAACTCAAAAAGAAGGATACTTTTTTCCAGGGTACAGATATTAATCATGAAGCCTGGAAAATAAGAAAGTGTGATGATACCTTATTTTAAGCTAAACGATTAGCTTGTTTTTCACGTACATTTTATTAATAAAATCCTTGAAATATTTTTTTTCCTTTAGACCTTCATGCACTTCACAAATTTTAAATATTTAAAAAAATCTATTTTGATATTTCTATTACCATTTTAAGGATCTCTGGTGGCACAAAGGGTAAGCACTCGGCTGCTAACCAAAAAGTAGACTGTTGTACCCCATCAGCAGTTCCACGGGAGAAAATATCTGCTGATCTACTCCCGTAAAGATTACAGCCTAGGAAGCTCTATGGGGCAGGTCTTCTCTGTCCTGTAGGTTCGCTGTGAGCCAGAATCAGCTCCACGGCATAAAACAACAATCACCATTTTTTAAAAATTGACTCTTTAATAATGTCCATGATATTTCTTCAGTAACCTGAGTTGTTTTGCACATTCTTTTTTAAGTAGAGAGATTTATTAAACGAAGACACAGCATAGAGCTGAACAGATACCAGGAAGGAAAGAAAAATTGGAATTGATAGAAGGAATGTAGTTTGATATTCAGTGGTATCCCATTTTAAGTGTTAATTTCTTACATGTAATTTCTGCCTGCAAGTTTCAGACCAATGGGGAAATCAGTTTTCAATAGAAGACTTGCTTCTTCCTTCACCAATAGATTTGGAAGACACACATCATGATATTTCCTCATCTAGCCCCATAAACAGACACATTGGTATGGCAATTTCCCTCCTTTCCTCTTTCTCAAAATGTAAAATTACCTACTTATCATTTAATGACTGCCTCTCAACTTTGCCCTTGATTTCATCTCCTCGTATCGTCCCAGGAATCACACCTGTCTAGTTAGTCCAACCACTCCAGGATCTTCAACTTTTTCTTTCTTCTGGCACTTTGGCAGCAGCTTTTAAACCTTTCAAGTCTCTCCTAGCCCTCCAATAACTATATATATATATATTTATATTTATTGATATATTTTATATCTCAATTTTATTGAAGTACAATAAAATACATTCATTTAAATGTACAGTTTGATACATTTTGACAATCAAAATATAGAACATTTGCATCGCCATGGAGCGTTTTCTCACACCCTTTACAGTCAATAACCCACCCCATCCCCCAGTCCAAAGCCACCACTGATTAGGTTTCTGTCACTATAGTTTTTCCTGTTATAGAATTTCATATTATATATATGAAATCATATGCTGTCTGTGAATGGATTTTTTTTTTGCTCAGTATATTTTGAGACATATCTATATTGTTGTGCATGTCAGTAGTTGGTTCATTTTTATTGATGAGTAGTGTCCATTGTAAGGCTATACCATAAGCTATTTATACATTCACCTGTCATTGGACATTTGGGTTATTTCTAGTTTTTAGATCTTCTTAGTAAAGTTGCTATGAATATTAAAATAAGTCTTTGTGTGGGCATATATTTTCATTTTTCTTAGCTAAATACCTAAGAATTTAATTGACAAGTCTTATAAGAATACAGGCAACTTTTTGAGAAACTGCCAAAATATCCTAAAGTGGTTGTATCATTTTACATTTCCACCAATAATGTCTGAGAATTCTAGTTGGTTCAAATCCTCTCCAACTCTTGGTATTGCCATTCTTTTAAATAGATGTGTACTAGTGTCCTTATGATTTTTACTTGTATTTCCTAATGATTAAAGATTTTTAGCATCTCTTTAAAAGTTTATTTACCATTCATGTATCTTTTGTGAAGTTTCTGTAGCAATTTTTCTGCCTTTTGATTTTTTTGTCTTATTATTATTAGGTGTAAGTTTTCTTTATATATAATTGATAAAATTAATTTTTCTCCCAGTCTTCTGTTTCAATATGTATTGTAATAGTGTCTTTTGAAGGGCAGAACATATTAATATTGTTGATATTAAATTTATATAGTCTTTTCTTTTACCTTTTATATTTTGGTATCCAGTCTAAGAAATGTTTACCTACTAAGAAGTCACAAAGATTTTCTCCTACGTATTTTTTTTTACAATTATTCTAGTTTTAGTTTTTACTTGTAGGTGTATGCTTGGTTTCAAGTTAATTTTTACAGATAGTGTAAGGTTAAAGTTAAGATTTATTAATTTTTCCAAAATGATATCCAGTTGTTTCAGCAACACTTATTGAACATATTTTCTTTTCTCAACTGAATTACTTTGTCACCTTTATCAAAAGAAAATTGACCATATGCATGGGTCTATTTCTAGATTCCCTATTCTGTTTTGTTTTGCTTGATGGGCAGTAGAATATCATCTTGATTACTGTAGTTTTATTTTAAGTCTTGAAATTTCAATCAGGCAATGTAAGTCCTCCAATATTTTATGGTTCTTTTCAAAAGTGTTTTAATGGTTATAGGTCTTTTGAATTTCCATGTAAATTTTATAGTATACATGAATATTTTTATTAAACATCCTACTGAGCATTTTAATGGGGTTACATTAAATCTATAGATCAATTTGGAGAGAACTGACATCTTACTAGTACTGAATCTTCCAATTCAATGACATAGTATATACTTATTTTGATCTTCTTAAAATTCTTTTAGCAGTGTTTTATTTTTTAATTTACAGGCACTCAACATATTTTGTTAAACTTACTAAATATTTAATAAGTTTTGTTGCTATTCTAAATGGAACTTTTTTTTAATTTCAATTTTCAGTTATTTGTTTCTCTTATATAGAAATATGACAGACTTTGTATGTTGCAACATTGCTAAACTGACTTATTAATACTAGTAATTTTTTGTATATTTCTTATGAGTTTCTATGTATGTGCTCATGTAATCTCCAGATAAAGAAAGTTTCCTATCTTTTTCTTGTCTTATTGCACTGGTTAGGGCTTCCACTACAATGTTAAATAGAAGTGATAAGAGTGGACATCTCGCCTTCTACCTGATCTTAGGGAAAAGGAGTTCAGTCTTTCAACACTAAGCTTAATGTTGACGCTAGGTTTTTCATAGTTGCCTTTATTAGTTTGAGGAGGTGCTCCTCTCTCTCCAGTTTGTTGAATCTTTATAATAAATTGGTGCTAAAATTTGTTAAATATTCTGCATCCATTGAGAAGATCATAGAACTGTTTTCTTTATGCTGCTAATATGGTGAATTACACTGATTTTCAAAAGTAAAACAAACTTTACATTTCTGTAATAAATATTTGTTCCTGATGCATTATCCTTTCTACATGTAGCTGAATTTTAACTATTAATATTTTCCTTTGGAATCCATGGCATTTTTTTCCTTGTTATCTTCATGGTTTCCTATTCCTCTTTCTCAGAGTTTTGTTCTTGGTACACTTTCATCTCACTCTATAGTCATCATGGATAATCTTATTTATATTCATGGTTTTAATTATCATCTCCCTGACAATAATTCTTCAAATTATATATCCAGATCATTTTCTTTCAAATTGTGAATCCATATCATACTCCAGGTTATATACTTTACTTTGTTGTCCTGCATGTATCACAGCCTCAACATGCCCAAAATGTATTGTTTCTTCTTTTCCTTCCTTGCCAAAGTATTTCCTACATTGTTTTGTAATCTTACTTATTGTCACTAATATCAACTCATGTCCCAAAATAGAACTCTGATATTTAGCATCAATTTTTTCCTTTATTTTATTCTCAATGTCAAAATGATCACTTAGATTGTTTTATTTAATTTCAAATATTTCCTAATCATTTGCACTCCCTTTTTCTCAATTATCTCTTCTCTATTTTGATCTACTAGAGTAGCCTCTTAATTCATTTCCCAATTCCGTATTATACCATTCATGTCTATCAAAATGATATCAGGTGTTACTTTCTTAATTATGATCTTAATGCCTCCCCATTGTCTAACAGTTATAGTATAATTGTTTAGTATGATGTACAAGTCTTTTTCTTTCTAACCTCTTATTTCAACACTTTCTGCATCATACACTATGCTTCAGTGCTTCAGTTGTGCAGAATTACTGAACATACTCAGCTTTTGAATATTTCTATCTCCAACTCATTGCTGGTCATTCTGTAAAGCAATCAGAATGTAAAAACATCCAGGAAGTCAACTTGCTCCCCATACCCTTCACCAACTCCAGATTGGGTAAATTGTTTCTACTCTGATCCCTCAAAACACCTGTGGAGACCTCCATTAATGTACTTCTCATCTTGTACTGAAAGTATCTGTTATATATGTCTGTATTCTCCAAGGGATTATACCCCTCAATGGCAAGAATCTGCTCATTCTTCTTCTATATTTAATTCATCTTTCTATCTCTGTGCCTGGCACATAAGTGTTGAACTGGATTGAAGCTCAGACTCTAATCAAAAGTTACATTTCTTTCCTAAATAAGTGTAATGTATTCCAGGAGGAAGAATGCTGCCCTACGCCTCAGAATTTAAACATTCATTCAAGAGGGAAAAAGTAGAAATTTGACGTTCTGCACGCTTGTAGGAATAAAGCAAGACCTCATACCAATACAAAGATAAAACCAAAAACCAAACCCATTACAGTTGAGTCAATTCCAACTCATAGCAACCCTATAGGACAGACTAGAACTGCCAGATAGGGTTTCCAAGGAGCAGCAGGTGAATTTAAACTGTTAATCTTTTGGTTGGCAGCCAAGCTCTTAACCACCATGCCACCAGGACTCCAATACAAACACAAAGACTTATTATTTACTGTGAACTTTGAAAAAAACAACATAAGAAAACTATTACAAAACTAATATAAGGAACCAATATCTCTGCATAGGCTGCAATGGAATACAAATTTATGGTTCACTGAAAACAGTTAGCTGGATCCTGAGGAAGAGTTAGCGAGACTCTGGAATAGATAAAAATTTACTACCAATTAATCATAAAGACGCAACAAACTTGGGAGAGAGAACTTCCTCAAACTAATGAAGGGCATCTACTAAAAACCTGGCACAGCGGTTAAGAGCTTGGCTGCTAAACAAAAAGTCAGCAGTTCGAATCCACCAGCTGCTCCTGGGAAACTCTAAGGGACAGTTCTACTCCATCCTATAGGGCCACAATGAGTCAGAATCGACTCAAAGGCAATGGGTTTGGTTTGGGTTTTGGTACTAAAAACCTAGAGTTAACATTAAGTTTAGTTTTGAAAGACTGAACTCTTTTTCCCCAAGATCAGGTACAAGGCAAGGATGTCAACTCTTATCACTTCTATTTAACATTGTAGTGGAAGTCCTAACCTGTGTAATAGAGACTGTCTTAGCTAATCCTTGCTAAAGGTTTTCACTAATTTCATAACTGAGAACCTTAATACATGTTACTTTCTAGTTTTTGTAAATGATTTATATTTAACTAAATAATATGAAGTATATGGTTCTCATTCTAGAATGTGTGTATAGTTGTCCTGAATGCATCTGTTTTTCCTTAAAAAGTTGATGGCTCTATCACTCCTAACAGGGTTATTTCTGACTGAGTATGACCTATGTCTGGCTGCAAGCCTATGCCTCTTATCACAGTGACTTATTCTTGGGATGTCTTCAGGTCTAAAGTATGAGGTCTGATGTAGAGAACCTAAGAGTAATTTACTGTCCTTTTCTCCTCCTCTTTAGCTTTTGTTATTTTTAAAAATTTTTTCTGTGGATGATTTTGACACTGAAAGGTAATAGAATTTTAGAGGTGGGAAAAGAGACAGACAGAGAGAGAGACATGATTTAGCTCTTTCAAGACTCAATTATATTCTACTTTGAATTTTTTTGTTGATACCATGTGTTTTCACTAATAGAAGGCATGCTGATTAAAGGATCAATTCAGAATTTTTATTATGACTTATGGATTTTGATTTCCATTATCTAGGATCTCATATGTCCCAGGGGACCCTAGATGTTGTAAATCCTGCTGATATGAGTCAAGGATAAAATGTTTTTTGTTTTCTTAAAAAATTGCAAACCAAGAAACTTGTTGCCTTCCAGTTGATTCCAACTCATAGTGATCCTATAGGACAGAGTAGAACTGCTACATAGGGTTTCCAAGGAATGGCTGGTGGATTCAAACTGCTGACCTTTTGGTTAGCAGTCTGAGCTCTTAACCACAGAAAATTTGCAAAACATGAGGTAAAAGATGAAGCCACCTGGCAATGACTGGATATACATCTTGTTCTAGTCTCCTTCCTCTTAGCCTTTTTATTATTTTTTCATGAAACTTTTCAGAACATGGTACAATGCATTTTTCCTTACTTCAAAAGCAGTACTTCCAGTCCAAATAAATAAAGCCAAAGGGTTTTTTATCTCAGGAAAATTACCACTACAATGAATTCTTCAGTACTGCAAAAGCATTACTGATGGCCAAATAAAACTAAAGGAATTTGTATCTTAGGAAAATCACCACTACTATGTATTCTTCATTATAACAAAAGCAGCCCTAACAGCTAAGAAGCAGAAACAGCTACCCTGCAATACTGCAGATCTGTTCACAGTGGTGCATTCCACCTGCTACATGTGGAAGCAAAGATTGAATGCATGGTGAGAATAACTTATAGGAGTTTAAGACTCTTGACAATGTATTATTCTTTATTGCAAAGACATTATTTAATGTTCAGAACCTAAAAAATCAGGGAGCCAGTAACAGCTAGAAACAACGAACGGTGTCAGGGAGAAAATGGCCATTATGATTGAATGAAGACTGAGAATAGCTTATTCTCTTGATAAATACATTTCACAAGAACATAGTAACTGGGAAACATAGTGAAGACACTTATAGAAATAAAGGCAAATCTGTCAAAAGTTTAGAAAATTCACACATCCAGGAGGCATCACCTAAGACAGTGCTCAATCAATGGAAAAATGAAGCTCCAACTCAGGGTTCTTGAGTTTTACGCATTTAAAAAGGTTCCCACATTAAGGCTAAATGCATTAAAATTGGGCTACCTCCTTCCCAAAGAACTCCAGAAACATAAAAAGCTGTCGGGATACTCTATGTCCCAAGAGTCGCAAACGGGTTTTAAACAGCAGCTGCACTGTCCTAGCCCATGGGCTGAAACCAGACAGTAGTCAGTGTGGTTTGGTTTTGTTTATTTACTTGCTTGTTTATTTTGGTGCATACATCTTTAATACTTTTATAGTGATTATACAATCTTCAGTTTGGCTGTTGTTCTCAGGATTTGCTGTCTTCTTACATTAGGATATTTTCATAATTTTAGTGATTAAAATCATACATGTTACTTATAAAGTGATATGACTTTAGGATCTCACAACTAAGCTCATTCACTGTTTCTGTTTAAGGAAATTGAGGCAACAGAAATAACTCAAAATGGGAGTTCTGGCAAAATGGCGCTTTAGGCAGAAGCACCACACCGTCCCTCCACAGCAAAGATCCAAAAAACTAAGCCGAACAGAGAATACAACAATCCTGAAACCCTAAAACATCAAATGAAGAGATAAAGAACTCAGCCAAGCACCA
>NW_004443953.1:25287586-25289380 GCF_000243295.1 Trichechus manatus latirostris
TTTTTTTTTTCATTGTTTTTTTTTTTTTCTGTTTTTTTGGGGGGCCTTTCTTGTTCTTTTTTTTTGTTGTTGTTCTTTTTTTAATTTGTTTTGTTTTCTTTTCCCTCTTTTTCCCTTTTTGTCTTTCTTCATTGCTCAGTTTCTCATCCCTCTATATCTTCCTTCTCTTTCTGATCCCTGAATACCAGGCGTTGTATACCTCTACTCCTTCTAGCCAGGCTGTACTGCAACACCTGACAGCAACTTCCCCAGACCCCATAGCTGCACCAGTGAGATCCCTGGGAACTTTCCGGTTCTTTAACCTTTCTGATTTTAATTAATTCATTCTTTTCTTTTCTTCCTCTTCCCCTTTCTCTTTTTCTCCATTTCATAGTCTCTCAGCTCTCCACTCCAAAGGCAAGCTCCCCTAGCATTCTTTTTTGTTTGTTTGTATGTTTTTGGCTCCTGTTCTTCTCTCCTCCCTCCCATATCCATCTTAGCTCCACACATAACTACCTCCATGCTGCATCCTGCCTACCTGCACCATGCGCTTGACATCACACCACCAAGAAGCATGGGCATGGCCTACTGGAACCTGCCCTGCACTGATTAACGACCCGCTCTGGTGGCTGTAGTAAGTGCCACAAACAACCCATCCCAGCAACTCCTCTTCAGCTAGACCTGCCCTGCTGGACCATATCTGAGTGACTGACCCTGCCAGTTGGAGAAGGAGGCGAAAAGTATTGAGTGCACAGACGAGCAAACAACAAATACAGACCGCCTGCTCAGACATAGTTAATTTTTTTTTAAAAGGGATGAAACAAACAAATCTACAATCAATAAACGAGAAAAATAACTACTGAATGCCCCCAAAACAGCAGACAATAGCTAAACATTTAAAAAACAGGACAGGATGGTTCCAGTAGGGTTCCAAAATAAAACACCAGATCACTCTCTTGTGGAAGAAAATACACTAGAATTACCTCATAAGGAATTCAGATCTCTAATACTTGGAATTCTCCAAGAACTGAGGCAAAAAGCTGACAAACACGAGGAAAAAATAGACAAATTCATGGAAAAGACAGACAAAAAATTGGAAGAATTCAGGAAGATGATACAGGAACAAAATGCCAAAATAAATTCACAACTAGAAATTATACAAAGACAACAATTAGAAATCCAAAAGGTAAACAACAAGATTTCAGAAATGGATGATGTCATAGAAGGGCTGAAAAGGAGATTTGAAACGGTGGAAGACAGGATCAGTAGAATTGAAAACAAACACTTGGATACAACTCTGTTTCAGGAAAACTCAGAAAAAAGAACAAAGACAAATGAAGAGACCCTGAGAGTTACGAGGGACACAATCAAAAGCAAAAATTTAAGAGTGATTGGAATTTCAACAGAGGGGGAGAAAACAGAAAACACAGAGAGGATCATTGAGGAACCGCTGACAGAAAACTTCCCAAATATCATGAAAGATGAAAAGCTGGCCATACAAGAAGCTCAAAGAACCCTATATAGAAGAGACCCCAAAAGAAAATCAACAAGGCATATCATATTCACACTGGCTAAAACCAAAAACAAACAAAGAATCCTGAGAGCAGCTTGTGAAAAACAAGAAATCACATACAGAAGAGAAACAATAAGACTAAGATCAGATTATTTGGCAGAAACCATGCAGGCAAGAGGGCAATGGGATGCAATATATAAAATCTTGAAAGAAAAAGATTGTCAGCCAAGAATAATATATCCTGCAAAACTCTCGTTCAAATTTGATGGTGAAATTAGGTCATTTCCAGATAAACAGAAATT
>NW_004443953.1:25294574-25306429 GCF_000243295.1 Trichechus manatus latirostris
AAAACAACATGTGTACTACTGTTTCATGAGAAACTATTTGTTCTGTAAGCCTTCACCTGAAGTACAATAAAATATTTAAAAAAAAAAAAAAAGAAAGAACTCAAGTTGCCCAATTTTGCACACCTTGTCAACAGTAGAACCAGTCAAATAATGTCATTCTACTGAACCTCAGACCTAGGCAGTTTATAATATGATTTGCTGCCTCTGGGCTGTGGTCTCTTAGGTCAATAAGGTGGGAAACAGTTGAGAGTGGCAAGTGGAATGGGTGATGTGAAAATAAAAGAAAGCTGGGGGAACAGTGCAAACTTTTGGAACAATTTGAATGTATGTGTCTGCTTGTGTGAGTGTGGGTGGAGTAATTTGTGTATGAGACTAAGAATCGAACATGTATAATTTTTGTAAACCATTTTCAGATCTGTGCCAATAAATAATATTAATTTGAAGAGAATGATCAAGAACTATACTCAATGAAGGTGATTTAGGCTGTGGGTCAGTAATGAAATTTGGATCATATACAAAAATCTGGAAATACTGACAATGTAGCATCTAAGGCATATAATAAGAGTAACGGTAGTAGTAAAGAGAATGAAAACAGAAAGAAACAAAGGGAGATCATCAATTTAACTGCCATATTTGAAGGTGAGAAATACATGGCTTTTTCTGGGCTTTGAAAAATATGGCCTTTGGCCAAGTTTCAGAGTCCTATTTTCAGAGTCCTTGAAATATCTTTTACAGTTAGCAAGGGCCACGTGTAGAAACACCAGGGATGATGTATACCAGTGTAATTATGTTTATCCACAAAGGACACAACACTTGGTGTGGATAATAATGGCAGATTTAGCAAGCATAGGTTGCCAAGTTTTAGTTGTGTATGATCTGCAATGCACAGAAAAAAAGATTGGTTTAATTCTTGGGCTAACAATAAGGAGAGAGTTGAATTCCTTTACCATATTTTCCTTTGATCCAAGTCATTGTTTTCATCTTGATCCAAGTCACTTGGGATATAGCTTTTTTCATTAAAGCCAACAGTTCTAGAATCATGATGATAAAAGTTCTAGTCAAAACAATTGTTGGCAGTTCAACCTTGTAAGTTCATTGACAAAATGTAAAACAGTTTCAGAAATTTACCTAACTAATCTGGCCAAGATTATGTGTAGTGAACTTTAAAGTTAACCAAACTCTAATTAGTAACCCAGATCTGCATCCTACTTCTTTGTACTATGTTTGTGTGTGTGAGAGAGACGGAAAGTGAGAGACTATTATTTCAACTTTTTAAAAATTTTAAATGTTATTTCAATTCTCATCTGTAGAGATGTGATATTTTTTTACCCATGTTTCTGATGTTTAAATAAGATAATGCATATGAAATACAGTATTTGCTTATAGTAAGTACTCAAAGGAGAAGAATGTTGAATATACCATGGACTGCCAAAACAAGGAACAAATTTGTCTTGGAAGAAGTACAAACAGAATGCTCCTTAGAAGCAACAAAGGCAAGACTACGTCTCACATACTTTGGACATGTTGTCAGAAGGAATCAGTCCCTGGAGAAGGACATAATGCTTGGTAAAGTAGAGGGTCAGAGAAAAAGAGGAAGACCCTCAATGAGATGGATCGACACGGTGGCTGCAACAATGGGCTTAAGCACAACAATGATTGTGAGGATTGCACAGGATCGGGCAGCTTTTTGCTCCATTGTATATAGAGTGGCTATGAGTTGGAACCAACTCAGTGGCACCTAACAACAACAACAAGTACTCAAAAAGAGATAACTAATAATATTAATTGTAATCATAATAAAGTCTTTTGCCTCAACACAATTAGACTGACCATCACAGTCACCTAGGAAACTTTTTAAAAAACGAAAAATGTTATATGTCTTACTCCTATAGTTTTAAAATCAGATAGGATCTGGGAATCTGAATTTTAAAAGATTCCAGGTTTTCCTAATAATCAAATACATTTTGAAACACTAACATGGCATAAAAATGTTTGTAGGGAAGGTGATGGAGAAAATAACTATAATTTTAAAAAATAAAAACAATGTTTAAGACAATTCCTATATGATGTAGCCATCAATTTATTTTTTGAGCTACTAGCACATCTAACCAATCTGATAGTAAGGAGGAAAATTTGTGGCCTGGCATACAAGAAGGGCTTATGGAAGGGGTTTATGTTTCTCATAATGGATTTTGGGATTGAATTCTCCATTTGGAGGGAAAAATAAAAACCTTGGGATGTCTTATAAAATACTACTTCCACAATTATACATTTCTAATGTTTTCTTGTTAGCCCTTGTTTTATGCTTTTATTCTTTGAGTTAGTGTGGTATGAGGAAAAGACTAAAAGTTGTAGAAACATTGGAAAACATATGGCACTTCCTTCAAAAGCTAGAAATAGAAATATCATACAATTCAGCAATCCTAGGAATATATCCTAGAGAATTAAGAGCCATCAGACGAATAGACATATGCACACTCATATTCATTGCAGCATCATTCACAATAGCAAAAAGATGAAAACAACCTAAGTGCCCATCAACAGATGAATGGATAAACAAACAATGGTACATACACACAATAGAATACTATACAATACAATGACAAAGAACAATGATGAATCTGTGAAACATCTCACAACATGAATGAATCTATAGGGCATTATGCTGAGTGAAATAAGTCAATCACAAAAGGACAAATACTGTATAACAAACACTATTATAAAAACACATGAAAATGTCACCATACCCACACACACAAACACAATCTTGGATGGTTATGAGGGAGGGGAGAGGTGGAGAGGGAAAAACACTAACTAGCCAATAGATAAATGGTAACTTTGGTGAAGGATGAGATAGTATACAATACTGGGGAAGTCAGCACAACTTAACCAAGGCAAAGTCATAGAAGCTTCATAGACACATCTAAACTCCCTGACAGACTGAGTTACTGGGCTGAGAGCTGGGGATCATGGTGTCAGGAGACATCTAGCTCAATTGACATAGCATAGTCTATAAGAAAATGTTCTACATCCTACATTGGTGAGTAGTGTCTGGGATCTTAAAAGCTTGTGAGCAGCCATCTAAAATGCAGTCTACTGGTCCCACCCCATCTGGAGTAAGGAAGAATGAAGGAAACCAAAGACACAAGGGCAAGATTAGTCCAAAGGACTAATGGACCACAACTACCACAGCCTCCACCAGACTGAGTCCAGCACAAGTAGATGGTGCCCAGCTACCATCACCGACTGGTCTGACAGGGATCACAATAGAGGGTCCGAAAAGAGCAAGAGAAAAAAATGTAGAAGAAAATTCAAACTCACAAAAAAAGACCAGAATTACTGGTCTGACAGAGACTGGAGAAACCCCAAGAGTATGGCCCCCACACACCCTTTTAACTCAGTACTGAAGTCACTCCTGAAATTCACCCTTCAGCCAAAAGATTAGACAGGCCTATAAAACAAACAATAACACACAGAGTTCAACCATGAATATGAGACTAAGTGGGCACACCATCCCAAAAGCAAAAACAAGCAGGCAGGAAGGGACAGGAAAGCTGGGTGAATGGAAATGGAGAAGCTGAGGTCGAGAAGGGATGAGTGTTGACACATCTGGGGATTGGTAACCAATTTCAAAGAACAATATGGGTATTAATTGTTTAATGAGAAGCTAATTTGTTCTGTAAACTTTCACCTAAAGCACACACACAAAAAAAAGTTGTAGAAACGCATAAACCATTATTCAAAAGTCTGGCTCTACAACCTACTTTGTGACTTTTGGTAAGTTGTTATTGTTAATTGCCTTAGAGTCAATTCTGACTCATGGCTACCCCAAGTGTGCAGAGTAGAACTGCTCCATAGGATTTTCAGGACTGTGACCTTTTGGAAGCAGATCACCAGGCCTTACTTCTGAGGAGTCTCTGGGTGATTTTGAACCATGAACCTACTATCAATTAGTAGTCCAAAACTTAATCATTTGTACCACTCAGCGACTCCTTTGGCAAGTTACCGAAGCTCTTTTCTAGAGAGATGTCACACTCCTTCTTGATCAATGCTTTCACCAGAATCCTGTGAATTAAAATGTACCAGATAGCTCAGCTGTGTAGTGGTTAAGCACTCAGCTGTTAACCAAAAGTTCAGCTGTTCGAAGCCATCAGCCACTCCATGGGAGAAAGATGGGGCAGTTTGCTCCTGTAAATATTGTTGTGCACCCTTGTCATGATTGTTATGCTTGAGCCCATTGTTGCAGCCACTGTCAATCCATCTCATTGAGGGTCTTCCTCTTTTTCTCTGACCCTCTACTTTACCAAGCATGACATCCTTCTCCAGGAACTGATCCCTCCCAATAACATGTCCAAAGTATGTGAGATGTAGTCTTGCCATCCTTGCTTCTAAGGAGCATTCGGGTCATACTTCTTCCAAGACAGATTTGTTCCTTATTTTGGTAGTCCATGGTATATTGAATATTCTTCTCCAACACCACAAATCAAAGGAATCAATTCTTCTTTGGTCTACCTTGTTCATCATCCAGCTTTCGCATGCATATGAGGCAATTGAAAATACCATGACTTGGGTCAGGCGCACCTTAGTCTTCAAGGTGACATCTTTGCTTTTCAACACTTTAAAGATGTCTTTTGCAGCAGATTTGCACAATGCAATGCGTCTTTTGATTTCTTGACTGCTGCTTCCGTGAGTGTTAATTGTGAATTCAAGTACAATGAAGTCCTTGACAACTTCAATCTTTTCTCCGTTTATAATGATGTTGCTACTGGTCCAGTTGGGAGGATATTTGTTTTCTTTATGTTGAGATGTAATCCATATACTGAAGGCCATGGTCTTTAATCTTCATCAGTAAGTACTTTAAGTCCTCTTCACTTTCAGCAAGCAAGGCTGTGTCATCTGCATAACGCAGGTTGTTAATGAGTCTTCCTCCAATCCTGATGCCCTGCTCTTCTTCATATAGTCCACCTTCTTGGATTATTTGCTCAGGATACAGAGTGAATAAGTATGGTGAGAGGATACAACCCCGATGCACACCTTTCCTGACTTTAAACCATGAAGTATTCTCTTTTTCTGTTTGAAAGACTGCCTCTTGATCTATATAAAGGTTCCTTATAAGCACAATTAAGTGTTTTGGAATTCCCATTTTTCTCAGTGTTATCCTTAATTTGTTATGATCCACACAGACGAATGACTTTGCAAAGTCAATAAAACACAGGTAAACATCTTTCTGGTATCCTCTATTTTCAGCCAGGATCCATGTGATATCAACAATGATATCCCTTGTTCCAAGTCCTCTCCTGAATCCAGCTTGAATTTCTGGTAGTTTCCTGTCGATGTACTGCTGCAGCTGCTTTTGAATGATGTTCAGCAAAATTTTACTTGTGTGTTATATTAATGATATTGTCCAATAATTTCCAAATTCGGTTGGATCACCTTTCTTGGGGATAGACATAAGTATGGGTTTCATTCAGTCAGCTGGCCAAGTTGCTGTCTTTCAAATTTCTGGGCATAGATGAGTGAGCACTTTCAGCGCTGCATCTGTTTGTTGAAACATCTCAGTTGGTATTCCATCAATTCCTGGAGTCCTGTTTTTCACCAATGCCTTCAGTGCAGCTTGAACCTCTTCCTTCAGTACCATTGGTTCTTGATCATATGCTACCTTCTGAAATGGTAGAACTTCGACCAATTCTTTTTGGTATAGTAACTCTGTGTATACCTTCCATCTTCTTTTGATGCTTCCTGCATCATTTAATATTTTCCCTGTAGAATCCTTCAGTATTGCTACTGGAGGCTTGGCTTTTTTCTTCAGTTCTTTCAGCATGAGAAATGTCGAGTATGTTCTTCCCTTTTGGTTTTCTAACTCCAAGTCTTTGCATATTTCATTATACTTTACTTTGTCTTCTCGAGCCACGCTTTGAAATCTTCTGTTCAGCTCTTTTCCTTCATCATTTCTTCTATTTGCTTCACTTACTCAACATTCAAGAGCAAGTTTCAGAGTCTCTTCTGACATCTATTTTGGTCTTTTCTTTCTTTCCTGTCTTTTTAATGACCTCTTGCTTTCTTCATGTATGATGTCTTTGATGTCATTCCACAACTTGTCTGGTCTTCAGTCATTAGTGTTCAAAGCGTCAAATCTATTCTTGAGATGGTCTCTAAAGTCAGGTAGGATATATTCAAGGTCATACTTTGGCTCTCATGGAGTTGTTCTAATTTTCTTCAACTTCAGTTTAAAGTTTTCTTCATATCAACTTGCATATGAGCAATTGATGGTCTGTTCCACAGTGAGCCCCTGGCCTTGTTCTGACTATTGATGCTGAGCTTTTCCATTGTCTCTTTCCACTGATGTAGACGATTACAGCCTTGGAAACCCTATTTGGTGGTGTACTCCTTTCTATAGGGTCACTGTGAGCTGGAATCGACTAGATGGCATCGGGTTTTTAAGACATCTCAGTGCCCACTACTTATGCACTGTGAACCATATGCAGAATAAGAAAGAATATTTTAAAAGATGAAAATCAACAAATATATATTTCCAACAGAGAAAATTAAATTCTAGGATTTCTCCTGACCTCCAAATTTACCATCAAAGCAACCCCAGGTTGTTTTGGACTACAAATATAATGAAAAATTACATCTCCATTCAAAATCATGCTAAAATTGTCAAGGTAATATATTAGTAGAAATAAAAAGAAGAAAACTAAGTTTAACATATTCTCAACTTTATAATATACACAATCTTAACACAAAAGTACCTTTTTTTCTGGTGGAGTGATAATAATTTTATAATCTTAATATTCTCCTATATTTTTAAAATATTCAGTAATGATGATGCCTTACTTTTTAAAAAATTTTATTTATTTTGTTTTTGTTGATTCTGAGAATGTGCATGGCAAAACATACACTAATTCAACAGTTTCTACATATACAACTCAGTGACATCAATTACATTCTTTGAATTGTGCAACCATTCTTATCCACCTTTTCCAAATTGTTCCTTCCCCATTAACATAAACTCACTACCCCCAAGTTTCCTATTTAATCTTTCAAGTTGCTATTGTCAATTTGATCCCACATAGATAGTTCTTAGAAAAGCATAATGCTCAAAGCAGACATTTTTTACTAGTTAAGCTAAATTATTTTTTGGTTCTATGAAGACTTTAGGGGATATTTTTGGTTTTAGTTTAAAGATTATCTCAGGGCAACAGTTTCAGGGGTTCATCCAGCCTCCATGGCTCCAGAAAGTCTGGAGTCCATGAGAATTTGAAGTTCTGTTTTGTATTTCCCCCTTTCTATAGAAGAATCTTTGATCAAAATGTCCAGTAATGGTAGTCAGGCACCATCCAGTTCTTCAGGTCTCATGGCAAAGGAGGCAGTTGTTCTTGGAGACAATTAGACGCACATTCCATATCCCTCCTCCTGTTCCAGACTCTTCTTCTTCCTCTGTTGCTCCAGGCAAGTAGAGACCAATTGTTGTGCCTTGGATGGCCACTTGCAAGCTTTTCAGACCTCAGGCACTATGCAACGAACTAGGAGGCAGAACAGAAGCACTAAAGATGTAATTAGGCCAATTAACTGGGAAGTCTCATGAAACCATGACCCTAAAACTCTGTCTTGGTCTTCTAGTGCTGCTACAACAGAAATACCACAAGTGGATGGCTTCAACAAAGAGAAATTTATTTCCTTACAGTAAAGTAGGCTAAAAGTCCAAATTCAGGGTGTCAGCTCCAGGGGAAAGCTTTCTCTCTCTCTTGGCCTTCTCATCAGTGTTCCCCCAGACTAAGAGCTTCGTGGTGCAGGGACTCCGGTCCAAATGACGTGCCCTGCTCCTGGCACTGCTTTCTTGATGGTATGAGGTCCCCCTGTCTCACTGCTCACTTCTGTCTTTTATATCTCAAGAGATTGCCTCAGGACACAATCCAGTCTTGTAGATCCAGTCCTGCCTTACTAACACAACTGCCACCCATCCTCCCTCATTAACATCATAGAGGCAGGATTTACAACATATAGGAAAATCATACAGTACCAGGAATCACGGCCTAGCCAAACTGATATACACATTTTTGGGGGGACATAATTCAATCCATGACAACCTCCAAACCAAGTACCTAAATCCCATGAGGTGCCTGGTTGTACATAAGCAGCCTCAGTAGCTAATCTATTTTTTTTCAATTGTTGTTGTAAATATAACTTTTGTCAACTTTTTATAGGTGTACAACCTACTGACAGCACTTAAAATAATTGGCTATGCAACCCTACCCTTAATCAATTCGATTGTTACATCACCATAAACCAAAACTAACTACTCTACAAGCAGTAGCCCCACTTTCCCCCTCCCTTTTCCCACCCTTGGTAACCACTAATAAGTTTTGGCCTCTATACATTTGCCCTTTCTTGTCTTTTTATATATGAGAGCATAGAATATTTGTCGTTTTGTGATCAATTTATTTCACTCAGCATAATGTCTTCAAGCTCCATCTACACTGTAGCATGCACCAATACTTCCTTTCTCCTACTGGCTGAGTATATATACATTCCACTGTATGTATGTACCACATTTTGTTTGTCCTGTTGTTGGACATTTAGGTTGTTTCCACCTTTTGGTTATTGTAAATAGTGCTACAATGAACACTGTTGTACAAGTATCTGTTTGAGTCTCTGCTTTCAAGTCTTTTGGGTGTATACCTAGGAGTGGAATTACTGCATCATACAGTAGTTCTCAACAGCAATGTATTTTTTTTTTTTTTTATGGTAGTTCTATTTTTAGTTCTTTGAGGTACTGCCATACTATTTCCGACAATGTCTGCACCATTTTGCATTCCCACCAGCAATGGATAAGGTTTTCAGTTTCCTCACAACATCACCAACAAATGTTATTTTCCTTTTTTTGTCTTAGCCATCCAAATGGGAGTGCAATGGTATCACATTGTGGTCTTGATTTCCATTTCTCTAATGGCTAATAATCTTGACCATCATTTCATGTGTTTGGTGACAATTTGAATGTCCTCTTTGGTGAAATGTCTGTTCAAGTCCTTTGTCTATTTTGCGATTGGTTTGTCTTTTGTCGTTAAGTGGTTGAAGTTATATATATATATTTGGTTATTAGATTCTTATTGGATATACGGTTTCCAAATATATTCTCCCATTCTGTAGCTTGCCTTTTTTTGGGGGGGGGGGGTAAAATGTTTTGATGAACAAAAGGGTTTAATTTTTATAAGGTTCCATTTATTTATTTTGTCTTTTTCTGTTTGTACTTGTTATTAGATAATCCATTGTTAAAATGAGGACAGTGCTGCTCCTGCATTTTCTTCTAAGAATTTTATTGTTTTAGTTTACACATTTAGGTCCTTAATCTATTATGAATTTGTTTTTGTATATGGTATGAGTCATGAATCCTGTTTCACTTTTCTGCACGTGGAGATCCAATTTTCCCAGCACCATTAATTGAAGAGACTCTTCTTTCCCTATCAGATGAAATTAGCACCCTTGTCAAAAATCAATTGACCGGGTTACAGCAAAATGGCACTCTAGGCAGAAGCACCATGCCATCCCTGCAAAGCGAAGATCCAAAAAACTAAGCCAAACAGAGAAAACAACAATCCTGAAACCCTAAAACGTGAAATGAAGAGATAAAGAACTCAGCCAACCACCAGATGGAGTGAGAAACTGACAGAGAAAGGAGAGCAAGGAGAGATTCATGCAGAGGTCCCCTATCAGCTAACGCAGCATGGATCCGCCATCTTGGACTCCCATCGGAGACCAGCAAACAGGGGGTACGAGAAAGCAGCTTCACGGAGCTTCCAGCGGGAGACAAAACAACCAGTAATTTCTGATATATGCTTTCCCACCCTCCACCCTTCTTCACCCCCACTTGGCCTCCTCAGCTTCCCGCTGCCACAATCTCTTGTCTGGGAAGCACCTGCTGCTTGGATTCCACCCACCCCAACGGGCCAGCTCTCTGAGAGCCATTTGTTGGTTGCTGGTGTTGCTTGTTTCCGCTTCTTTTGATTTCTTCCTTACCTCTCACCACCTCCCCCTCCTTTCGCTCAAACGCCTGGCTCCGTGCATCATCTTCACTTCTTCCTGAGGGGCTACAGAGCTTCAGTAATTTGTGATATATGCTTTCCCACCCCTACCCTACTTCACCCACACTCCGCCTCCTGTGCTTCCCGCGGACACAGTCTCTTGTTTGGGAAGCACCGGTTGCATGGATTCCACCAGCCCACACTAGCTGGCTCTCTCAGTGCCATTTGCTGGCTGCTGGTGTTGCTTTTTTTCCGCTTCTTTTGATTTCTTCCTTACCTCTCACCACCTCCCCCTCCTTTCACTCAAATACCTGGCTAAGTGCGCCATCTTTGCTTCTTCCTGAGGAGCTGTGCAGGTCCGTTCGAGTGTGGAGCTGCTTCCCAGTCTGGGCTGCTGTGCTGGTGGGGTCCCGGGGCTTTTGTTCATTTCTTTGTTTTGAATTGTTTGTTTGTTTTCTTTTCCTTTTCTTGAGTTGGGAGCCCGTTCTGGCCAGGCGGTGCTGCATGGCTTGGAATGTACCCCCTCAGCTTCCACAGACGTGCCAAGGGATCCCTGCGGGCATTTTTTTTTTTTTGTTGGTTTTTTATATTTATTTTTTTTCTGTTTTTTGGGGGGCTTTTCTTGTTCTTTTTTTTAAAATTTGTTTTGTTTTCTTTTCCCTCTTTTTCTCTTTTTGTCTTTCTTCATTACTCAGTTTCTCGTCTCTCTATATCTTCCTTCTCTTTCTGTTCCCTGAATACCTGGCGTAGTATACCTCTATGCCTTCTAGCCAGGCTGTACTGCAACACATGAGAACAACTTCCCCAGAACTCATAGGCACAGTGGTGGGATCCCTGGGAAAATTGCTGTTCTTTTCCCTTTCCGATTTTTATAAATTCATTCTTTTCTTTTCTTTTCTTCCTCTTCCCCTTTTTATTTTTCTCCATTTCACAGTCTCTCATCTCTCCACTCCAACGGCAAGCTCCCCTAGCATTCCTTTTTGTTTGTTTGTATTTTTTGGCTCCTGCTCCTCTCCCCTCTCTCCCATATCCGTCTTAGCTCCACATATAACAATCTCCCTGCTACATCCTGCCTACCTGCACCATGTGCTTAACATCACACCACCAAGCAGCACAGGCATGGCCTACTGGAACCTGCCATGCACTGATTACCGACCCGCCCTGGAGGCTTTAGTAAGTGCCATGAACAACCCGCCCCAGTAACTCCTCTTTAGCTAGACCTGCCCTGCCATACCATATCTGAATGACTGATCCTGCCAATCGGAGAAGGAGGCAAAAAGTATTTGGCCACAGATGAACAAACAACAAAGAACACACAGCCCGCCTGCTCAGACATAGCCAAATTTTTTTTAAAAAGGGAAGAAACAAACAAATCTACAATCAATAAACAAGAAAAATAACTACTGAATGCCCTGAAGACTGCAGACAATATGAAAACATTTACAAAAACAGGACAGGATGGTTCCAGTAGGCATCCAAAATAAAACAACAGATGACTTTCCAGTGGAAGAGAAGGCACTAGAACTACCTGATAGGGAATTCAAATCTCTAATACTCAGAATTCTCCAAGAGCTGAAGCAAAGAGCAGACAAAAATGAGCAAAAAAAATAGACAAATTAATGGAAAATACAGACAAAAAATGGAAGAATTCAGAAAAATAATGCAAGAACAAAATGCCAAAATAAATTCACAACTAGAAATTATACAAAGACAACAATTAGAAATCCAAAAGATAAACAACAAGATTTCAGAAAGGGACGATATCATAGAAGGGCTGAGAAGCAGATTTGAAACAGTGGAAGACAGGATCAGTGGAATTGAAGACAAACACTT
>NW_004443953.1:25310861-25351693 GCF_000243295.1 Trichechus manatus latirostris
CTGGCATAACAGTTTATAAAGACAATGTTCTATATTCTACCTTGGTGAGTAGCATCTGGGGTCTTAAAAGCCTGTGAGCAGCCATCCAAGATACTCCACTGGTCTCATACCTTCAGGAGCAAGGGAGAATGAAGAGAACAGAATACAAGGAAAAGATTAGTCCAAAGGACTAATGGACCACAGCTACCAAGACCTCCACCAGACTGAGTCCAGTACAGCTAGATGGTGTCTGGCTACAACCACTGACTGCTCTGACCAGGATCACAACAGAGGGTTCTGGACGGAGCTGGAGAAGGATGTAGAACAAAACTCTAACTCGCACAAAATAAAGACCAGATTTACTGGCCTAAAGGAGACTGGAGAAACCCCCAGACACCCTTTTAGCTCAGTGGTGAACTCATTTCAGAGATTCACCGTTCAGCCGCGGAGTGGACAGCCCCGTAAAACCAAATGGGACTAATGAGGCACAGCCGTCCAGGGACAAGGGCCCGAAGGAAGAGAGGACAGGAAAACTGGTGATAGGGAACCCAAGGTTGAATAAAGATAGTGTTGATGTGCTGTGAGGTTGTTAACCATTGTCATAGGGCAACATGTGTACTAACTGTTAAATGAGAAACTAGTTTGTTCTGTAAGCCTTCATCTAAAGTGAGAATAGCAGCACAATTGGAACAGTGTAGTCGATGTCACTGAACCGTGCATGTAGAAATTTTTGAAATGGTGTATCTTTGGCTATGTATATTTTCACCAAAAAGAGAAAAAAATGTCAAGAAGGGAGAGGGTTGACATGTTGTGGGGTTGTTAACCAATGTCATAAAACAATATGTGTACTACTGTTTCATGAGAAACTATTCATTCTGTAAGCCTTCACTTGAAGTGCAATTTAAAAAAAAAAATCTGTTGACTACAGATGTGTGGTTTTATTTTTGAATTCTCAATTCTGTTCCATTGGTTCATGTGTTTATTGTTATACTAGTACCAGGCTGTTATGATTACTGTAGCTATATAATATGTTTTAAAACCAGGAAGTGTGAGTACTCCTACTTTTTTCTTCTCATTCAACATTCCTTAGTTACACGAGGCCTCTTGCCATTACAAGTCTTCTTTAATCTCTTTCTTCAGTGTTTTATAATTTTCATTATCTAAGTCCTTCACATCCCTGGTTAAATTTATTCCTAGGTATTTTGTTCTCTTAGATGCTATTTTAAATGGGATTGTTTCCCTAATTTCTCTTTCAGATTTCTCATTGCTAGTGTATAGAAACCCAACTGATTTTTATTCGTTGACCTTGTACCCTACAACTTTGCTAAATTCCATCATTATATCTAGAAGTTTTCTTGTGTACTCTGGGATTTTCTATATATGGGATCATGTCATTCCATGAATAGAGATAATTTTACTTCTTCTTTTCCAATCTGGATAGATGATCTTACTTTTGTGTTGAGAAAAATAATAAAAATATGTTTATGTTTTATTTCATTGGGATAATTTACCCCCTTTAGGATTTTTCTGACTTCCCTGTGAGGCTTTCATCTGATCCATCCACCAACATGCTGAAAGCCCTGCAGAAATCCCCTGCACCCAGTTGTCCTTCTCCCCGTAATTCACATAGACTAAAGGTTTCAGAGACTTCTTGCCTCTCTTTGTGGTGGCCTAGGAGAGAAGCTACATTTCTAAACTGATCCTGGTTTATTCCTAATTGTTCTCTGTAGTAACTTGGAGGAAGAGAGGGCTGAAAATCATAAGCATAGTAAGGGACATCAAGTCAGTGTTTAAAACTGAAGGAGTAGCATCTGTCGAAGCAGAGGTTCCTAGCAGAAATTGGCCATGGGAGGCAAGCAATGAAAATATCACTGATTTTTTCACAAGTTGTAAAAAAAATATGGTTTAGATAATAGCCTTATAAAATAACGAAGAGTATTTATTCCAAGCCGCCACCCGCCAGAAAAAATGGATCAATAAGATATAAAACTAAAAGCAAGTTAAAATCATCCTACTCTAACCAGTTTTAAATGCTGGGTGGTTTTGTCTTCTTAAAAATCTTTACATCATTACCAAAGGATGCTCACATGGCTTATGCTTAGAAGTGAGTTATCTGGGACAAAGAAAAGGATGAAAGAATACCAGAACAAATTCATACTGAAAATCAATTGGGTTGAACTGGAAATAACCTCTATATCCTTTTTAAATGCTCAGTCCAGCATGTACTATATCTGGGTAAAAAGCTTTTTTATCAGTTGCTGCCAAGAAGTTTACACGTGGATGACCTAGTAGGGACATAAGGCAGAAAATGCAGTGTTTTATGTTTTTTTTTTTTTTTTTTGGATTAAATGTGTCCTTTTTCTTTACTTAAACCTGGGAATTAATTAACTAGCTTGTTGTTTAAGTGCAATAGATGGATTCTTGAGTTATGATGGAGCTTCTTAGAAAGAAAAAAAACTAAAAATAGAACCAAAATCAGTTAATTTTTAAAAAATTTTTATCTTGCTTTAAGTAACTTAGTTTTTACATTAAAAATTGAAGTAATATTTTACCCTCTATTTCCATACTTATTGTTGTTGTTAGTTGCCATCAAGTTGATTCTAACTCATAGTGACCACAAGTGTGCAGAGTAGAATTGCACTTCATAGGGTTTTCAAAACTGTGACCCTTCAGAAGCAGATCACCAGACCTTACTTCTGAGGCACCTCTGGGTAGATATGAACCACCAACCTTTCATTAGTAGTCCAATGCTTAGCCATTTGTGCTACCCGGGGACTCCTCTTTCATATTATCCTTTTATATTTTAATTTAAATTCATAATTTCATGGTGCCATTTTATTTATATTTTCACCTGAATTAAGAAAACAGCACACACATATCTCTACAATACTCTTCAGGAATGATCTTTTTTTCACTTCTACCCTCCAGATTGTTAAATTGTGCCCGTAAGAATTGGATTCTGTATTTACATCTCTTTTTACACACTTTCCATGATGCTACATGACCAGTAGTCTGGAACTGTGTGTAACTCAAGAGACCAGTTTCTCCTAAACATGAATGTCAGAAGTGGGTAGGGCAACTACATGTGTGGCAAATCACTTGTGAGCGTGCAATTTGAAGCTACATGTCCTGAAAAGCGTTTTTCTCCGTCCTCAAGTTGGAATTGACTAGAAGGCAATGAGGTTTTTTTATAAATTAAACCATATATTCACACCATTCATATGTGTAAGAGCATTGTTCCAATGAAGTATACATATATTTATCAGGAGGAAAAGATATTAATATTCATTCATTTATTTAGCAACCACATTTGAGCACTTAACAATGGTTCAACCACTGTGATATTTTGTCCCACATAAACAGAAGATGTAAAGATTAAAGAAGAATACCACATATGTTGATTTTGTCAATTTTTCAAGAAGAAGGAACCACATTTTCAAAGACAAAGAGTTGAAGAAGAATCTGGAAGAATAGACAGCAGTGACTAGCTTAGTGTGGACCAATAGGGAATAGGTATAAAGGGATGCAAGTGAACGGAGAATAGTAGGGGATGAGATGAGCAAAGTAAGTGACACCTGATGTGGGACTGACCTGTTAACACAGACTAGTTTACCCCATTTTTTTAGTTGCACTCATTTATATTCTGAGCCTTGATAAAATGACTCAGTTAAGAACACGAGAAAAGCCACCATGGATGATCTACTGAGGAGAACCTGAACCTCTATCAGGACATCTATTGAGTTATGGCAGGGTGGTATGTCAGCCTTCTTGATATCAATTTCAGAGTTCAAAGATATCTGCAAATGTTCTCATTTCCTTAAGGAGCTCATCACGGTTAGAACAACATGAGTTAACCTAAACCTGTTTTGACATTATTGATACAGTCTTAGCAAACATTCTTATCGAAAACTAAATTCCATGTGTTTATTACCTGAATCAAGTTCCCTGAGTGGTGCAAATGGCTAAGCACTTGACTACTAGCTGAAAGGTTGGCAATTCAAACCCACCCAGAGGCACCTCAGAAGACAGGCCTGGCAATCTGCTTCTGAAAGATCACAGCCGTGAAAACCCTATGTAGATGGAGCAGTTCTACTCTGCACACAGTGGGTTGCCATGGGTTGGAACCAATTCAATGGCAACTAAAAACAATAACTTACCTGAATCACAAGAACACTTCATTTCATTTATTCTAAATTAATTTATTCTAAATTATTCATTTATTATAAATTAAAACTCAGATATCAAAAATTGTCTCCTACCTCTAGTATTCTGAGAGTCAATCTCCAAGCCAACTAAGTTTATTATTTTACAGTCCTTAGTCATACCATTCTAAACTAAACTCATCTTCTTACTATAGAAATCCTAAGGAATGACCTTTGATAACTACCTACAGTGACGATAAGGTTAACTTGCAGCTGAACTGCTGGACTAGCAATGGAGTGGCTCTACGTTTTTATCTGGGCTTATTTATTTACTCAACAAATGTTTTTATTAGGATCCTACTTCATTCCAACATTGTACTAGCTTCTGGGAGGAAAAAGAATAAGACAGTCTTTGCCCTCTGGGTCTTATACTCAAGCAGACTGAAGATCTTTAAAACCCCAATCAGTTTTAAATTTCTATGGTTATACTTACCTCATCTCATTATTCAGCATCCTGGCCCTGTCCTTGGTTAATTATTTTTCTCTTTTCAGTCTCAAAGGAACCCTGGTGGCGCAACGGTTAAGCGTTCAATTGCTAACCGATAGGTTGACTGTTCGAACCCACCCAGTGGATCTGTGGGATAAGAACCTGGTGATATGCTTCCATAAAGATTTAGCCAAGAAAACCCTATGGGACATACTACTCTGTCACATGGGGTCACTACAAGTTGGAATCGACTCGACAGCACCTAACAACAATTCAATCTCAATCGCTTTTAAAATTGAGACCAAGGTCTCAAGGAACAGCCATTATTTCTGAAAAAACTGACTAAAGAAAGATGTTCCTTCAGCTTTCCCTTTCAAAATAAATATTTTATGTATAAACTTAGAAATATTGTTTTTCTTGACATTGGGTTTGAATATGAAATGGCAGATGATCCTCTTGAAAGAAGTATTGGGAAAATGTTTCGAGTCATTGCTCAAAATATTATATTTAATAAAATTAAGTTAATCTATATACCTACACCCATCTGTCAGTTTGTTGTACTGTGATGGCTTATGTATTGCCATAATGCTGGAAGCCATGCCATCAGTATTTCAAATACTAGCAGGGGGACCCATGATGAATAAGTTTCAGTGCAGTTTCCAGCCTAAGACAGATAAAAAGGCCTGGCAATCTACTTCTGAAAATTAGCCAATGAAAACCATATAGATCACAACAAAATATTGTTTAATATAGTGCTGGAAGATGAGTACCCTAAGTTAGAAGTCACTGGAAACACACTGTGGCTGCAACAATGGACTCTAGCCAATCCACAACTGTGAAGGTGGCGCAGGACTGGGCAACGTTTTGTGCTATTGTACATGGGATTGCCATGAGTCGGAGCTGGCTCTGGCAACTAACAACAAGAACATATACCAATAGACTCAAACTTTTTTGGAAAGAACTTAGTGTTCATGTATTCTCCAATATAAGACCAAATATTTGAACTTAATTCTTCTGCTTCTAAATGAGAAATTTTTCTGATTTTTTCTAAATCAAAAATTTATGAAGCTATAGCAACCCTTCTAGTCTCTCACTGTTAACCCTATTTAAAAAAAAATCCTTGTGTTGACAATGGAGTATTATGCAATGATAAAGAACAATGATAAATCTGTGAAGCATCTCATAACATGGATGAAACTGGAGGACATTCTGCTGAGTGAAATACGTCAATCACAAAAGGACAAATATTGTATGAGACCTCTATTGTAAAAACATGAAAAAGTTTGCACACAAAAAGTAACAATCTTCATTGGTTATGAGGGATGGGAGGGGTGGGGGGGAAATACTAAATAGACAATAGAGAAGTGGTAACTTTGGTGAAGGGTAAGACAGTACACAATACTGGGGAAGCCAGCAGAACTTGTACAAGGAAAGGTCATGGAAGCTCCATAGATACATCCAAACTCCCTGAGGGACTGAATTGCTAGGCAGAGGTTCATAAGGGACCATGGTCTCAGGGAACATCTAGCTCAATTGGCATAACACAGTTTATAAAACAATGTTCTACATTCTACCTTGGTGAGTAGTGTCTGGGGTCTTAAAAGCCAGTGAGAAGCCATCTAAGGTACTCCACTGGTCTTACCCCCTCGGAAGCAAGGGAGAATGAAGAGAACAGGATACAATGAAAAGATTAGTCCAAAGGACTAATGGACCACAGCTACGAAGGCCTCCACCAGACTGAGTCCAGTACAGCTAAACGGTGCCCAGCTACCACCACTGACTGCTCTGACCAGGATCACAACAGAGGATTGTGAACAGAGCTGGAGAAGAATGTAGAACAAATTCTAACACACAAAAAAGACCAAATTTACTGGCCTGACAGAGACTGGAGAAATCCCGAGAGTATGGCCCCAGGACACCCTTTTAGCTCAGTGGTGAAGTCACCCCCGAGGTTCACCATTCAGCCAGGGATTGGACAGCCCCATTGTCGTGGATTGAATTATGTCCCCCAAAAAATGTGTGTATCAATTTGGCCGGGCCATGATTCCTGGTATTCTGTGGTTTTCCTATAAATTATAAATCCTGCCTCTATGATGTTAATGAGGGAGAATGGGCAACAGTTGTGTTAGTAAGGCAGGACTCAGTCTACAAGATTGGATTGTATCCTGAGGCAATGTCTCGAGATATAAAAGACAGAAGTGAGCAGTGAGACAGGGGGAACTCATACCATCAAGAAAGCAGTGCCGGGAGCAGAGTGCATCCTTTGGACCAGGGTCCCAGCACAGAGAAGCTCCTAGTCCGGGGCAACACTGAAGAGAAGAAGGCCGACAGAGAGAAAAAGGCTTCCCCTGGAGCTGATGCCCTAAACTTGGACTTTTAGCCTACTTTAACTGTGAGGAAATAAACTTCTCTTCATTAAAACCATCCACTTGTGGTATTTCTGTTACGGCAGCACTATATGATTAAGACACCCATAAAACAAAACAGGACTAATGAGGCACAGCAGACCAGGGACAAGGACTAGAAGGCAGAAGGGGACAGGAAAGCTGGTGATAGGGAACCCAAGGTTGAGTAAGGACAATGTTGACATGTAGTGGGGTTCTTAACCATTGTCATAGGGCAATATGTGTACTAACTATTTAATGAGAAACTATTTTGTTCTGTAAACCTTCATCTAAAGTGAGAATAGCAGCACAACTGGAAGAACGGAATCAACGTAACTGAATTGTACATGCAGAAATTTTTGAAATAGTATATCTTCAGCTATGTATATTTTCACCCAAAAACAAAAGGTCCTCCAAGGCCAAGAAGGGAGCATGTTGACATGTGGTGGGGTTGTTAACCAATGTCATAAAACAATATATGTACTGACTGTTTAATGAGAAAATATTTGTTCTGTAAACCTTCACCTAAAGTACAATTTAAAAAAAAAATCCCTTGTAGAGCATAATTCTAACTCACAAAAAAAAAAAAAAAAAAAAGACCATATTTACTGGCCTAAAGGAGACTAGAGAAACCTCAAGAGTATGGCCCCCAGACACTCTTTTAGCTCAGTGGTGAAGTTACCTCCGAGGTTCACTGTTCAGCCTGGGAGTGGACAGCCCAGTAAAACCAAATGAGACTAATGAGGTACAGGAGTCCAGTGACAAGGACCAGAAGGCAGAAGGGGAGTAGGAAGCTGATGATAGGGAACCCAAGGTTGAGTAAGGATATTGTTGATGTGCTGTGAGATTGTTAACCATTGTCATAGGGCAACATTAGTAGTAACTGTTAAATGGGAGGCTATTTTGTCCTGTAAGCCTTCATCTTAAGTGAGAATAACAGCACAATTAGAAGAGCGTAGTCAATGTCACTTAAATGTGTATGTATAAAAATTTTTGAAATGGTGTATCTTTGGCTATATGTATTTTCACCAAAAAAAAAAAAATTGAGAATTTAGAGGGTTAAAATGTTGTGGGGTTGTTAACCAAATGTCATAAAACAGCATGTGTGCTACTGTTACATGAGAAGCTATTTGTTCTGTAAGCGTTTACCTGAAGTACAATAAAATAAAAAATAAAAATAAAAAAAAAAACCTTGTGTTGAGTAGATTCTGACTCATAGCAACCCTATAGGACAGAGTAGAACTGCTCCATACGGTTTCCAAGGAGCAACTGGTGGATTCTAATGGCTGACCTTTTGGTTAGCAGCCAAATACTTAACCACTGCACCACCAGGGCTCCTGACCCTATATAGGCAACACATTTTAAGGAAGCAACACTGAGATGATGAGGTTACCTTTAAGAAGCTGCAATCCACAGGAAATATAACTAGCTGAATTCAATGAAAGCTGCTAAAAGCTCTGTCTCAATTTTCTAGAATGGACTTGAATGTGATATGACAACAATGTTAACTTAATACTAGCAGAACAATGATACACCTGTGTTCAAGCCTTCTGAATTATTGTCTAGAACTGCAACTTTTCAGCAATTTATGTACTTCTGTGTCTCTAAATAACATCTAATATGTAGCAAGAATAGAGATTTGTTCTGGCTTTGCCTATTCAAGACACAAATCTTGTCTTCCCTATGGTAATATGCTGATTGAACTGCTTTTTTCATGCAGTTTTGAATTTGTGCATCTTTCTCTATCATCATAACCTTTCCCTCTTGTGCTGTATTTCTCTACACCTCACATTATGATTTGCTTGTTCTCTCTTGGGGTAACTAAACATAAAGGTAACCAAATACCAACTCTGCATATGTTCATCGGGAAAACCATAGTTACTCATGTGAACACATCATTCTAAGTTGTCAAAGTCAGGTCTCTTGGATAATAAATAACCATGTAGTAGCTATATAATTTTATATTCATCTTTTTATATGTGAACATGATCTTAAAAATGCATACAAAGTTTGCAAGCATACAAAGTTTTAATACTCTGTTGCAATGACATGACAAACTAACTCTCAGGTTGTCTAACCCCAAGAGTGAAAGATATTGGAAGATTGTGTGAAGAAGTTCAAATTTAAACAAATCCAGGCAGCTAGGAACAGGATGATAAAATGTATCTTCCATTTTACTCATTTAAAGGAAATCTAAGTTATAGCTTATAAATTTATTGGAGCAAATTTCACAAACTCACACGATTTTTCACTTAATCTACATAATTGTTTCAAATACTTTAGAGAATGACAATGCTCTGTATTTTTGGCACAAATCCAGTTTTTTAACTAAAAAATGAAGGAGAAAAAAAGGTGAAGGATGCATCAACACTAACATGAATATGGAATCAGGATATTAAAATTCATAAAGTCCTGTCAACTGAACTGATGCAAACTCTATTTGCCCGAAATACATGATGACATTGCAAGCCAGCAAAGACGAAAACAGTTCGAGAAAGCTTTTTCTAATGCTATTTCATTCTTCTGCATATCAAGTAAGCTGCCTTTCTCCAGGTAGGAGCCATTCTATGAATTTAGACCAGCGCTGGTGTTCCAAACACAAGAGTTTTCCATCCCTCTGTTCTCCCTCTCACTCCTCTCTCAGCATACTTGCTGCATATGGAACAGGAGAATGCTCTGAACCATGATTGCATTTTCTCAGACAAGCAATGTCCTCTCTTGTTGCTTGTCTTGAATTGAAACCCAACAAGCCCCACAGATACATTTGTATTCAAACTCAGTAAAGCAGTCCTTTAGAATATCGTCTTGAGGCCTATTGCAAGGAACTCTGACTGGCTGCCTGAACAGGGTAGGTACTTAATGCAATCTGGGAATGAGCTAGAAGATACACCAGCCTGCTGGAAGAATTCTGACAAGTCTTTAGAGAAAGATCTGATAAAACATGGCTACAGTCGTTAGTAGTTTAAACTGGAGAGTTTTGGAAGTTTTGAAAATTAAATAGGACAAGTCAATTTCTTCCACTTTGTAGATTAAGTAGGACAAGTAAATGCTTTGAAATCCTGGGCTGTGTCACTCACATTTTCTTAAAGTCATCAATCATCAGGAATTTTTTCATTAAAGTTCTTGCAAAATGTGATCTATGCTTAAACAGAGTTTGAAAAGAGTCTTGAAAAAATTATTTGAGATCAAAGACCATGTCTTCTGTGAATTCTGTGTAAGATTTAGTATTTAGTAGGCACAATACAAGTTTAATTATAACGGCAAGAATAATTACGTACAGGTCTGGAAGGGACCTTGGGAGGTGAAAAGTGCAACCACCTCCCTTCAGGCAACGTAGCTTGCTAAGCCTTCTCTGGAGTTCAGAATTTGTCCTATTAAGAGCACTCTAAAAAAGAAAATCCCATGGACTTCCACTCATAACTTAAAATATATAAGCTGTCTTGGTTACAAGTTTTCTTCCTTTAATATCTACTCTTTTTTTTTTAATGACTTACACTTTTCACTCTCTAGAACAGTGCTGTCCAATAGAATTTCCTACAATGCTGATATGTTCTATCGCTACGCTGTCCAATCACTAGCCCCACATGTCTTTGAAATACTTAAAATGTGGAACTGAGGAACTGAAGTGTTAATTTTGGTCAAGTTTAATTAATTTTAAATTGGCTATACATAGCGACATATGGCTGGTGGCTAGTGATTGGACAGAACTACTCTGGAGAGTGTGTTCCCTATTTTTTTTTTGTTTAGTACAAAATACTGTTTTTATTTTTTTCATTTGTCTAACAGATAATTTTTGAGGACCTTCTTGGTGTATTCTGTGCCAGGCACAGTTTCAGGGAGAAGGAATACAGTAGTGAATAAAAGAGGAAGGGATCCTTTCATGGAGAACTTGTATTCTAGTAGGGGAAACATAAATAAACAACAAGAAACAAAAATATAATAAAGGAAAACATCAGGGTAATGGGAAAAATATTAACTAGTGGGTTGTATTACTATTCTAGATAGAGAGATGAGGTGAGTCCTCTTGGACAGGTGACATTTGCATTGAGACCTGAATGATGGGAAGGAGTCAATTCTACTGAGAGCAGGGCAAGAGCATCCCAGGAGAAAAGACAGAAGAAGGGCAAAGCCCTGAGGTAGGATCTAGCCTGGCATGTTAAGAAACAGAAAGGTCAGTGCGACTTGAGCTCAGTGGGTGGGTTGTAGAAAGAAGAATAAAATAAGTTAGGTAAACTAAAGTTAGATCAGGCAGAGCTTTACAGACCGTGGTGAGTAGTTTCCTTTTAGTGTCAGTGAATAGAAAAGATTTTAAGACCCAAGTGAGTGTTCTGATTTACATGTCATAAAGGTAACTTCTGATGCAGGAAAACAGATTATCAGTGTAAGAGAAAAAGCAAGAGACCAGACATAGTGATGATTGTGGTGACAGACAGTAATAGCAATAGAGAGAAGTAGGTTACTCTGAAATTTATTTGACAGATAAAACTGATGGGTGAGTGTGGGAGGTGAGAGAAATAGAGAAATTAAGAATACTCTTAGGACTTTGGCTTTAGCAACTATTTGGCTGGTAATGGTATTTACAAAGATGGAAAAGACTTAATAAGTCATAAGTTTAAAATGGGGGAGAATCAAGTGTTCCATCTAGTATACATTACCCTTAAGATATCAAATGGAGAGGTGAAGTAGGATGTTAGGTACAAATCTGGAACTTATGTTGCAAATATCCATTGAAGTGTCTCAGCAAAGAATTGGTATATAAAACTGTGAGGCAGGATCACTTAGTGAAAGAATGCAGATAAAGAAGAAAAACAGTCAAAATAGAGACAGCAAAGGGGAAGATCATATCGAAGCCTTCTTCTAAATCTGTTTACCTTAGACTATCCTCACAGAAGGAGCCCCGGTGGCACAGTGGTTAAGAGCTCGGATGCTAACTGAAAGGTAGGCAGTTTGAATCCACCAGCAGCTCCTTGGAAACCCTATGGGGCAATTCTACTCTGTCCTACAGGGTTATTGTGAGTCGGAATTGACCGGATGACAATGGCTTTGGTTTTTTTGGTTTGAATCATCACAGAACATACTCTAAATTACAATCATTGTTTGGTTAGTATCTGAAACCTTTCTATAAAATGTGCATCTGTAAACACTTCAGCATAATTAAGTTATGTACAGTCTGGTAAATACATTATGTTGTTTTAGATCTCCACACCTTTACATATATCTTCCCTTGGCCTAAAATTCAATATTTTTGCCTACACTCTCCTATTACCAATCATCTGAAAAATTCCAAATCATGTTTCAAGAATTAATTTAGTGGATCCTCCCGTGATTCCTCCCTCCTTTGTGCTGTCCCTGTGCCTCATACCTAATTCTGTTATAGCCATTATTTTATTTATTTATTTATTTTGAGGTCTGTCTCCCTTAATAATGTAAACTCTTAAAGGATAGCCCTTGTGTCTCATTCATCCTTATATCCCTAGCACCAAGCACAGAGCTGCATTTATTAAGCGACCATTTATAATAGAACTGTCACTATTCCAAAAAGACTTTTTCTTTGAAACTTTGTCTTACAAAAAGATAATTCTTTTCCAGTCCAGTATAGGGAATATTATCTGTGTTTTCTTCTCTGAACCTTTCCTACTTGTGGGTTCACCAAAAGCAAGTTTAAGATTCCTGATGCACTCTTGTCAAATACAGAGATACACTGCTTTTCATCTAAAGAACACTTATATTCCTGTATTGTAGGTAACATTAATAGTTAAGTTCCCAAAAAATATGTAGATTTCCCCAAACAAGAGATTTTCAGATTTTAATGTGAACAAGATTCTTCTGAGGTATTTGTTTAGCATACTTGATTCCCCAGCCCTACCTCCCAGAATTCTAATTCCGTACGTCTAGGATGGATTTTAAGAATCTGTATTTTTATATAATATCCCAAGAGATCAGTGGCTTCACTAAGGGAGTGACACTGTCAGAAGGTGACACCAAAATGACCCCAGGATCTGCTGCAGTGGTGGCAGCGGTTGGGTGGGTGACACTGGGGGGAGGGGCAGCCAAGGCAGTGGCGTCACTAGGGTTGGTGTTACCTGTCGCACAGTGCAGTAACTCGTCACTTCCTCTCCCTCTCCCTCCGTCACCTGTCAGTCAGGGTGCGGGCGGCGGGGTTGCAGAAACCACCAATGGGAGAGCGGAGGAGCTGCAGGGAGCGTGGGGGCGGGGCGGGCCTGGCCAGGCCACTCTGCCCACTGGGGTGTTCTGCCAGCTTGCCCCGCCCATTCTGGGTGAGGTGAGACCTTAAGTTACAACACTACAGCATTGGGTGACACCAACACTAGTGAAACCACTGTAAGAGGTGCTGATGCAGATAGTCTTTTTGCAACATATTGAGGAATAGTTTAAAATTTTCAAAAACCAACCCCACACTCCTTTGCCTCCAAAGGTACTCAATAATACCAACAGAGAATTATCTATCTTAAATTTCAGATTTTTCTAGGGTCAGATTATTTAGAAAACAATTTTAGAGAGTGTTTAATTATCAGAAATATTTTGCTGATTGCAATTTTAGAGAGATTGCTCTCTCTCTCTCTCTATATATATATATATGTGAGTAATTTTTGTTCCTAATATTGCTGTCCCTGTGCCTAATCATACATATACATACTATAGTGAAATTAAGAAGAAATAAGAAGGGAAGTTGTTTGATCTGTTTTTCAACGCATTCCACAATTTTCTGAATTTTATAGAATTTATACCCTTCCTGTTTACTCCTTCTCAAGATGTTTTCCTTCTAACTATATGCCAACAGATTATTTACTATCTTTCAAATACCTGTCCAATCAAGAGCTTAGTCAATCTACTTCTGAGAAATCAGCAGTCATTCTACTTCTGAGAAAACCCTACACAGCACAGTTTCACTCTGATGCACAGGAGCTCTCCATAAGTTAGAATCGACTGGACAGCAACTGGTGGTGGTGATGGATCTCTGAGTTAGATGGAAAAAAAAAAATCAAAGAGCTAAACATTCCTGAAAATCCATCTAGCTATCACAAATGATAATCAGATGGGGACACCAGCAGTGAGAATAAAGGCTGCAACCTCTGTCATTCCACAGTCAACAAGGCTGACTCAGCTTCACTGGCTAGCTCCACAGGGATCCTCTTCCCGGCATCTCCACCTGTGTTCCTCCCCAAACTGGATATTTGGACAACACAAACAGACCTCCCCAACTCAGGAAGACTGGCCTTTTTCAAGGGGACATAATTAGATATTCTCTGTATGGTTAGTTATCTCTCTATATGACAATACCCAGTGGCATTTTAAAATGAAATCGTTTCACCAGCAACTTATCCTCTCAAAAGTAAAATTCAGATACTAATGGTTACCAGTGGGTGACTGTGAGTTTTCCATGAGCAGCAACGACCTATGCAGACCTGAGGTTGTTGTCAACAGAGTAGTTTCAATAAAATGAATTTAGAGCCTACTTTTTATCAGTAACTGAACCAGCTAATTCACAGAGCTCTACAGATGATTTCTCTGCATTTTGAGACCGCAGAGTCTCCCCATCTGTAGTCCAATAACTACAGCCACACTAAAACATCTGATCAATAGCCCAAAGCTAAATTTGTCCCCAAGAGGGAATCTCTTTTCGCCAGAAATATTTGAATCTTGTCCTAAGTGGAGGGCCCCAATCACTGCCAAAGTATTTTCCCTAATTAACCCCTCAAGTATAGTTCCCTCAGGATGAATTCAAAGTATATTCTACCCAATCTTCTAAAAAAGAAATCCTCTAATTTCCCCCAAATTACTGTTCCATTAGTCAGCTGACCAGTACTTTTACTCTATGCTAGGATTCTTTCCAACAAATTTTAAAATTGAGGTGTTAAATATCTTCTCTGAGAAGTAAGCAGATGTTTTAGGCACAGCTATTTCTCTATAGATCACTGTTTTGCTCTGGTACATCTTACTGCAATAACAAGAGGAAAAACATAAGACTTTTCAGTGATGCTTCATTATCTCCAGTGTTAACTCTAGAGAAATGACTATGGTATAAATATAATATATAAATATATTTATATGATTTATATTCATCTGTCAGTTTATTGTACTATGGTAGTTTGCATGTTGCTGTGATGCTGGAAGCTATGCCACCAGTATTTCAAATACCAGCATGGTCACCCAGGGTGTACAGGTTTCAGCAGAGGTTCCAGACTAAGACAAACTAGGAAGAAGGACCTTGCAGTCTTCTGAAAAAATTCACCAGTGATGAGTAGTGTCTGGAGTCTTAAAAACCTGTGAGTGGCCATCTAAGATACTCCACTGCTCTTATCCCTTCGGGAGCAAGGGAGAATGAAGAGAACAGGATACAAGGAAAAGATTAGTCCAAAGGACTAATGGTCCACAGCTACCAAGGCCTCCACCGGACTGAGTCCAGTACAGCTAAATGGTGCCCAGCTACCACCACTGACTGCTCTGACCAGGATCACAACAGAGGGTTCTGGACAGAGCTGGAGAAGGATGCAGAACAAAATTCTAACTCACAAAAAAAAGACCAGATTTACTGGCCTAAAGGAGACTGGAGAAACCTCAAGAGTATGGCCCCCAGACACCCTTTTAGCTCAGTGGTGAAGTTATCTCTGAGGTTCACCGTTCAGCCTGGGAGTGGACAGCCCCGTAAAACCAAACGAGACTAACGAGGTACAGGAGTCCAGTGACAAGAGCCAGAAGGCAGAAGGGGACAAGGAAGCCAGTGATAGGGAACCAAAGGTTGAGTAAGGATATTGTTGATGTGTTGTAAGATTGTTAACCATTGTCATAGGACAACATTTGTAGTAACTGTTAAATGAGAAACTATTTTGTTCTGTAAGCCTTCACCTTAAGTGAGAATAGCAGCACAATTGGAAGAGCGTAGTCAATGTCACTGAACTGTGCATGTAGAAATTTTTGAAATGGTGTTATCTTTGGCTATGTGTATTTGCACCAAAAAAAAAGGTTGAGAAGTTAGAGGGTTGACATGTTGTGGGGTTGTTAAAATGTCATAAAACAGTATGTGTACTACTGTTTCACGAGAAACTATTTGTTCTGTAAGCCTTCACCTGAAGTACAATAAAAAAAAAAAAAATTCACCAGTGAAAACCTTATGAATAGCAGCAGAATATTGTCTGATGTAGTGCCAAAATATGACTGGGGAAGAGCTAACTCCTCAAAGTAGAGACAACCTTAATGCTGTGGATGGAGTAAAGCTTTCAGGACCTTCATTTTCTGATGTATTAGGACTCAAAATGAGAAGACACAGCTGCAAACATCCATTAATAATCAGAATGTGGAATGTACGAAGTATGAATCTAGGAAAATTGGAAGTAGTCAAAAATGAAATGAAACTCATAAAGATTGATATCCTAGGCATTTGTGAGCTGAAACGAACTGGTATTGGTCATTTTGAATCAGACAATCATATGCTCTACTACGCCTGAAATGACAAATTGAAGAGGAATGGCTTCACATTCATCTTCGAAAAGAACATTTCGAGATCAATCCTGAACTACAACGCCATCAGTGATAAGATAATATCCATACGCCTACAAGGAAGACCAGTCAATATGACTATTACTCAAATTTACCCACCAACCACTAAAGCCAAAGACGAAGAAAGTGAAGATTTTTACCAACTTCTGCAGTTTGAAATTGATCAAACATACAGTCAAGATGCAATGATAATTGCTGGTGATGGGAGTGTGAAAGTTGGAAACAAAAAGAAGTATCCGTAGTTAGAAAATATGGCCTTGGTGATAGAAACAACGCCAGAGATCACATGATAGAATTTTACAAGACCAATGACTTCTCCATTGCAAATAACCTTTTTCAACAACATAAACAGTGACTATACACATGGACTTAGAAGGATGGAATACACAGGAATCAAATTGACTACATCTGTGGAAAGAGACAATGGAGAAGCTTCATATCATCAGTCACCACAAGGCCAAGGCCAAGGGCAGACTGCAGAACAGACCATAATTGCTCATATGCAAGTTCAAGTTGAAGCTAAAGAAAATTAAAACAAGTCCACAAGAGCCAGAGTACGACTTTGACTATATCCCACCTGAATTTAGAGACCGTCTCAAGAATAGATTTGTTGCATTGAACACTAATGACTGAAGACCAGACAAGTTGTGGGGTGACATCAAGGACATAATACATGAAGAAAGTGACATTCTTGCTGGTTCAACAGAGTGTGAAAGATTTTCATAGGAAGAAACATTGGGAGTAGAGTGCATTCCCTGCAGAGCTAAGGTAAAAAATAAAGAAACTGGAACAAATGTGCTGGTTGATCTGTAAGAAGTTGAGATTTTTGTAGCATAATCGATGATTATTGACTTAAAGATGCTGTAGGGCATAAGAAGGCACACACATATGGACAGCATAAAAAGCTCAAACCCAAATGGAAAAGAGAATTAATCACAATGTCTCGAGTGCTGTGTCACATCTCCATGATTAAATGCTTTTAAATATTTTTAAATTATTCAGCTTTGAACCAAAGCTTTTAGCCCCTTCTTTGATAATCTCTCAATTTATAATCCACCACCTTGTCCTACTGTGGTGGCTTGCATGTTGCTGTGATGCCAGAAGCTAGTTCTGTTGTACATACGGTTGCTATGAGTTCGAACCTACTCTACAACACCTAACAACATCAACAACAACTTCTAATAGTAGTCCATAGTAGAATGCTATATTTTTACACAAATAATGCACGGCTTCTATGTTTGTTTGCCAACCATGTCCTCTTCCTGCAAAGTATTTTTGTAAGCACACTATGCTAATTTTTTTTACAGGGACATGTGAAAAAAACTGGCAAAGCAGTGCTTATGAAAAATATCTTGTGGGAGGGGGCACAGTTGGCAAACAAATGTACAAAGGTGCACATTGTTTGGGTAAACTATGATATTCAGAGTAAAGTAAATAGAAATGGGAAGAGAGTCTTAACAGAGTTCAAATCCTTGAGGGTCCTATTGCTGCCTGATTCCTGCTGTCCCAACACACTTTTTACCATTTCCTTCTTGATTTGCACACTTCCTTAGTGTTATTTTACTATTAATGCCCTTTTTTCCTTTGCTCAAAGTCTGCTACTACCAACCAAGAATCCTGACTAATGAGAAATCAAGAAGTATACGAACTATAAAGAAGCTATTAGACTTTGTAATTTCAGTGTTCATAGGTAACCTGAAAGAAATCAGATTCAGTAAATTGCTGGCAACAGAAAATAGATGTCAAAGGGATAAAGACTAAAGGGTGGGGAAGTACAGCCAGCAAAGGTGGATTAGACATCTGACAAGTGTAGTAGGAAGGAAATGGGCGATAAAGAGATAACACATTTATGAGTACAAGAGAATGTGCTTCTCTTACTTTTGTTGCCATTGAGTTGATTACAATTCATAGCAACCCTATAGGATGGAGTAGAACTGCCCCATAGGGCTTTCTAGGCTGTAATCTTTACAGGAGCAGATCACCAGGTCTTTTCCTCTATGGAGTCACCAGTGTGTTTGAACTGTTGAACTTTTCGGTTATCAGCCAAGTACTTAACAACTGCTCTTCCAGGGCTCCTTCCCTTCTTTATATATTACTGGACTTTTTTTTCTTATGAAGGGGTTATTACACTGTGAATAAAAAGAGTATGCAGCTCATTCTCAAGATCTTCCTTTGGCATTTTACAGTACATGAAAACTCCGCTGTGTAGAGTTAATATAAGTTTTATTTTATTTTTTTACCATTTTTTAAGTTTTCTGGGCCTTTTATAATGTTTTCATTTCTGTGGCCAAATGTATTTATTAAGGTTACTTTTGAAATGTCAGTCTTTTCTCAACTATGCCACGGGAAGCCCGTAAAAAAGCTGCAGTGAATTTGGGAGCTATCTATCTAAAGGGGGAACATAGTGGTGCTGTGACTGAAGAAGGAAGGGGCTGTGGTAATAGACAAGGCAGAAGGTCCCGGTATAGGTTCTGTATCTACCAGTCTTGAAATTCTCCTCTCTATATTGTTGATCTTCAAAGTTGGGAGGAAACTGGTCCTCTTTGGCTGGACTTGAGCAGAAAATAGGATTCTAACTAAACTTCAGTCCAGAGAACTGGGAGGAAAGCCATGGTCAGCATAAAAGGTTCCACTACAGTTTACAAAAAAAGTGATACTTATGCAGACCCATACTATCCAATTTTATTTTTTCAACATCTCTACAAGAAGGACAGAAGAAATGTCATCATCTTCTTTGGAGACAGAAGATTAAAGAAGTTCAAAGAGGTTGATGTGATTTGCCCAAAATCACTAAGCAGAAGAGCTGGGAACTCAGCCCAGATCTCCTGACACAAACTCCCGAGTACATGGCTTTCTCTTGCCTCTGCTATATTTAAGTCCTTCAGCCACTTCTCTACTGCAACTAAGGCCATATTTTCAGTGAAAAGTTTATATAGGAGTCTTTTATCTTTGATTTCTTATAAAAGTTGATAAGTACTATGGAAGTGGATTCTGCTCATTTAGGTCCTGTCTAACTCCAGGTGTTTGGTTTATATTTATTCTCATGCAAAAATGCATTGGTAGTGCCCTTTTCTACCTTAATGAAATCATAACAGCTACCAGAAGGAACAGACAACATTTATTTTGCACCTAGTTCATGGCAGGTATTTCGTAAACGTGATCTCATTTCATCATGACAGCAGACTTAAAGACATAGGCATTTGCTTCCCAGATGAGGCCACTGAGTCACAGGATAGGATCCCAGATCTGGATTATTCCACTAATCTACCATGAAATACATTTGCAAAAATACTGGTCTTTAGGGCAGACCTCAGCATCTTCTCATCAGAGGAACTTTCTTTAATTACTATGAATTCCTATAGATAGAGATGATGCTGTATTTGTGTTTAAAACATTGTAGCTCAAAAGAAACTGTGAGCTCTGGAGGAGAAGCCTCAGTTCTGTTAGCCAGATCTATTAACAGTGCCAAAGTCTCCTCTGGAGCCTGTTTCCAGAACCACCTTTGTGAAAAATGAGGTAAATTATAACATGCACCCTGCTGATGGAGGCTGAAGTTTCCGCCTCAAAGGTTCCAATTTTGGCTTTAAGCTTTCAAAATATCATAAAACATGATTGTAGTACTCTGGCAAACAGGAAATAATTGTCAGCAATGCTCACCCATTTAAAGGACGTTGTTGCTTAAAAAGTTCAAAGTGCTTTTTTCTGCCTGTGAAGAATGCTTGCCTTTCCCTCAGTAGTCATTTATCATAAAATCAAGTGAACTGACATCTTGAAAACATCTCTCTGAAGACAGGCGCACCTTTGCCTCAGTTGTGAAGCTGAAATGACTACTGTACTCCTTAATGGGATTTTCAGGCAGTGGGAAGATGATCTGAAAGCCCAACTAATAAATGCCTGTCTTCTGCGTGTGACCTAGAAAGGACTTCCTTTGGTAAACAGGCAGAGTCTGTCGCTGCCATGTCACTAAAATTGTCTTGATTATCATTTTGTGTATGGAGGTGTGACTCGAGCTCAATGTGCTGAGCAGCTGTCAACAACTATCCTTTGGTACAATAAATAAAGAAGTTTGAAATTCTGAGGCAATACCTGCTGTTCTCTTCTAAAATGAGATTAGTTAGTGTCCATTTTACAAAAAAAAAGAAAATGTTGTTTTCATGGAAAAGGAATGATTCATTTAATATTAGTTCAAGGAACCATCACTTGACTTTATCTTATTGCTACTGCATCTGTCAACTTATTTAGTTTCCAGGACTGACAATACAAAAACTAAGGTCAAAAAACAGAGCAGAAAATCCTTTGATGGAAAGAACCTTTTAGCACACGGTTCTTTGAATACAGATGTCTACATATGCTGCTGTTACACAGCATCAGGATTGGAGGGAGACTCTTTAACAACCTGTGATATGCAGATAACACAACCTTGCTTGCTGGAAGTAAAGGGGACTTGAAGCACTTATTGATGAAGATCAAAGACCACAGTCTTCTTTATCGCTTGTACCTCAACATAAAGAAAACAAAAATCCTCACAACTGGAACAATAAACAACATCATAATGAATGGAGAAAAGATTGAAGTTGTCAAGAATTTCATTTTACTTGGATCCACAATCAACACCCATGAAAGCAGCAGTGACGAAATTAAACAACATATTGCACTGGGCAATGTGCTGCAAAGACCTCTTTAAAGTGTTCAAAAGGAAACGTGTTACTTTTGAGGACTAAGGTGCACCTGACCACAAGCCATGGTATTTTCAGTTGCCTCATAAGCATGCTAGAGCTGGACAATGAATAAGGGAGACTGAAGAAGAATTGATGTCTTTGAATTACGGTGTTGACGAAGAATACTGAATATACCATAGACTGCTAGAAAAATGAACAAATCTATCTTGGAGAAAGTATAGCCAGAATGCTCCTTAGAAGCGAGGATGGAAAGACTTCGTCTTACATACTTTGGACGTGTTGTCAGGAGGGATTAGTCCCTGGAAAGGGACATCATGGTTGGTAAAGTGGAAGGTCACCAAAAGAGAGGAAGACCTTCAGTGAGATGGATTGACACAGTGGCTGCAAAGATGGCCTCTTACATGCAGGACTGGGCAGTATTTCATTCTGTTGTACATAGGGTCACTATGAATCGGAACCGACTCAATGGCACCTAACAACAACATTACAAAAATGTAATTTTTTAAAAATAGTACCTGGAGTACAAAGCTGCACATATTTACATAGCCTGATTTACTGATCAGTGTTCACATTCCAGAAACTAAAACAACACCTGAGAAATAGTTAATGATCTCCTTGCCCGGAAATCAACACTGAATTCACAAATACTTAATCATGTCTATTTTGCTCTGCATTCTCTGGATTTCCTATGAATTCAAATGCTTTCTCAAATATCAAAGCCTTGTTTTAAGGATAGATAAGTACCTTTCAATAACAAATATCCTCCCCAAAATTGTTTTTTTTGTGTGTGTTATTCATTCAAATTATTGCAACACTGCGGGGTATATCAATATGCCTTATAAAAAACAAACAAAAAAATCAGATCCAGTGCCAGTGAGTTGATTGAGGCTCATAAGGACCCCATAACAGAATAGAATTGCCCTATAGGGTTTCCAAGGCTGTAAATCTTTATGGAAGCATACTGTCACATCTCTCTCACACAGACCAGCTGGTGAGTTCGAACCACTGACTTTTGGTTAGCGGCCGAGTGCTTTAACCACTGCACCATCAGGGGTCCTTACGCCCTATATACCTCTCTAATTTTCATGAGATTTTATGTTTATAAAAACCCTTAATCAGTTAGAGAGTATGTGATATTGTCCCTAAGGCCACGCCTATGTACATCAAACAGTTTAATCATTTTCATAGATTTATTAGGTTAAGCCAATAGCAGAAGTTGAACTAACTGATTTAAAAAAAAAAAAAAAAGTTCATTAAAGGGCTATGTGTGTCAAAATCAAATGAGAAGTATGTGTGGCTGTAACTTAAAAAAAAAAATTTTATTGAAGTGTAACAGAGAAAAGTGCACACATAATATATAGTTCAATGCATTATCACAAATTGGCACACCTTTGTAATCACATTACGGAAAAATAAATGAGACATAAACAATGCAAGAGTCCTTACTATCAATACCATTTCTAACACAATAGATTAGTTTTGTCTGCTTTTTGGAATTTATATAAATGCAGTCACGCAGCAGTATATGATTTCTTTTGCACGATATTATGTTTTTGAGATTGTGTCATTGTTATTTTTTGTAGCAGTAATTCATTAATTTTCTCGCCATATAATATTACATTATATGACTGTAGTACAATCTATTTATCCATTCTATTACTGGCAGATATTTAAGTTGTTTAGAGCATTTAGCTATTAATAATCATTTCACTATGATTATTTTTCTTGTTTATTCTGTCAATGTGGTAATTTACATTGATTTCCAAACGTTAAGCGTAACTTGCATTCCTAAAACGGACACAACTGTTTTCCTTTATACATATTGTTCTATTTGGTTTGCTTATATTTTGTTTGAGATTTTGTAAATATGTTTATGAAAGATAGTGCATGGAATTCACCTTCTTGTAAATGTACTTGTTAACTTTTTGGCTTTAGGTTGTGTTGCTTCCTGAAATAAGTAACCTCTGCATTTCTCTTTTTAATGTCTACTGAATCTGTAATACTGTTACCTTTTAATTCCCCTTATTAATTTGTACCTTGGCTCATTTTTATTCATGAGTAGTATCATAAGAATTTATTAATTTTATCAATCTTTTCAAAGAATCAACTTTTGACTTTGTTAATCCTTTTTTAGATTTTTTAAATTCTCAATAATTTCTGCTTTTATATTATTATTTCCATTTCTCAACTCTCTTTGTTTAATTGACTTTCTCTTTAGCTACTCAAGATGGAAACTCAATTCATTGATTTTCAGCCTTTCTTGTTTGATAAAATGCTTTTTTTAAGGACATAGATTTCTATTTATGCAAGGCTTTAGTTGAATACTAAAATTATTATATGCAATATTTTCATTATTTTTTAATTTCAAACCTTTTATTGTGTTTTCTTTTTGGGCTCATAGATTAATTACAAGTGTATTGTCTAATTTCAAACACTTGGGAATTTCTTGGTTACCTTTTTGTAATTGATTTCTATCTTAATTCCACTGTGATCAGAGAAAATGCTCTGTATGATTTAAGTTCTTTGATATTTGTTAAGATTTGCTTTATGGTCTACCACATGGTCCATTTTTAAAAATGTTACATATGTGCTTGAAAACAATGTGTATTCTGTCATTGTTAGATGTAAGGTTCCATAGGTCAGTTAGGTCAAATTTAGAAAATTCTATGGTTCAAAACTTCTATAATTTTATATGTATTTCTTTTTCTATCAGATACTGAGAGAGATGTATTAAAGTCTCCCACTATAATTGTACATTTGTTTAATACTTCTTGTAGTTCTGCTAACTTTGGCTTTATATATTTTTATATTATGTTGTGTTTAGAATGATGATAACTTCTTGGTGAATTAAACATTTTACCATTATGCAATGTCTATCTCTATTACTAGTATTTATTTTTACTTAAAAATCTACTTTATTTGATATCATTGTAGCTACATCATCTTTCTCCTCCTTTTATTTTCACATTTTCTTTATTCTTCTAATTACAGCATGTTTTTGTAAGCAGCAAATATGTAGGAGTTATTTGACATTTTTATTCAGTCTGGCAATTGGAGTATATAGCTTATTTACATTTAATCAAGATACTGGTATATATTGCTTTACATTTACCATATTATTACTGGATTTATATTAGCTCTACATGTTCTACGTTGTTTTTTCTTTCCCCTCTTTCCTTTTTGTATGTTGTTCCATTATTTTTATTTTATTTTTCTCTTCTATTAGATTATTAGTTTAAATTGTTACTCTTCTTTTAGTGTTTATCCATGAAATTATAACATGTCTTCTTGATTTATCAACCTCTAATATAAGTTAATAGACTTAAAGGACAAACATGTAATTTATCATTCAAACTAGGACACTTTGAAGCAAAAGAGGACCTGTCATTATTATGTCTACGTGAGAAGCATAATACAAGCCATAATTTATAATTACCCTATATTTTTACAACCTTCCAAACAATAAATGAACGTTAGAATACATTAACCCTCTTTATCTTCTTCCTGAGTCATGTGTGATAATTGTTGTGTATTTTAATTCCCAATATATGTGAAACCCAAAATGCATTATTATTGTATTTGTAGAGTCAATATTTATTTAGATTTACCCACATATTTACTTTCTCCACTGACCTTCATTCCTTCCTGTATCTGCAAACATTCATCTGTGATGATTTTCCTTTACCTAAAGAATATTCTTGGGTGTTTCTTTTAATACAGTGCTGATGGTGGTAATTTCTGTCAGTAATTTTTCTAAAAAAAATCTTTGTCAGCTTTCCTTTTCTAAAGTATATTTCTGCCTAATATAAAATTACAGGTGGAAGTAATTTTCTCTCAGAGCTTTCAAAATATAATTATTCCATTATCTCCTGGTTCCATTGTTTATCATTAGAAGTCAGCTGTTAATCTTATCTTTCCTCTTTTAGAAGTAATCCGTCTTTTCATCCTGATTCTTTATTATGATTTTCTCTTTCTCTTTGGTTTCCAGAAGTTTTTCTACCATCTGTTTACATGTGATTCTACCATGCTTAGAGTTTTGGAGCTTCTCAAAACTATAGCTGGATGCCTTTCCTTAGTTTTGGAAAATTCTTAACCACTATCTCTTTGAATATTTCTTGTGCCCTGTAGTCTCTTTCCCCTTCATTTGAAATCCCAAATACATATATATTATTCCTTTTTCACCATATCCTACTTGTAATTTATGCTCTTTTCTGTATTATCCTTTTTGTGTTTCTCTGTTTCCCTCTGGATATATTCTCCTGTGCTGTATTATTCATCAAGTTTGTCTCCTCTATTTGCTCTTCAACATGTCCATTGAGGTCTTAATTTCAGTTCTTGTATTTTTTTGTCTGTATGGTTTCCAGTTATTTGTTTTCATAGATTCCATTTATATGCTAAAATTCTTTGAATTGTTTGAACATATTTATCATAGTCATTTTAAAGTATGTCTTATAACTTAATTTTCTGAATTTGCTGAGTAGTAGGATAAATAACATCCTCCCAAAATGTCCACATCTTACTCCCTGAAACCTGTGAGTATGTTACATTGCATGGCAAAAGTAAAATAAGGTTGAAGATAAAATAAAGTTTGTTAATCATGTGACCTAGAGATAGAGAAATTATTCTGGATTATACAGATAGACCCAATATAATCACAAGGGTCCTTACAAGAAGGAGAGATAGTAATGTGAGAAGTATCCAGCCTGATGATGCTCATTTTGAATATGGAGTAAAGCTAGCACCAAATGTCAACCACCTCTCTTGGTTCCCTTCCTCTCTAAGGTCTTGCTCCAATAAATTTTCAATGTCTTGATAGCATTATTCTGCTTTTAAATGTTATACTTTTAAATATTATGTCCAGCCTGTCTGGTTATTCTCAGCAGGACGTTTGTCCAAAACAAAGTAACTGCCATTTTCTGAAATTGAGTTATAACACTGCCACTTTTATAGAAGCAGAGACTCACTGTAGAAAAAACAATTAGAGGCTCCTTTTTCCCAACTTATCTTACTGGTAAAGGAATATTCTGAACACCAATGATGTACGGTAAATGTTTAGCAACCAGCTTTCAAAATTCCTGATTCGTAACATTTGGTTTCTTCCGTGGTGGAAATACTCCTACCATGACCAATTTCAAGCTACCTATGGAATGTTACTGAATTTGGAGTTTGGAAGAAATTCACGTATCAACTCCCATGATCAGTCATGAGCCAGCTCCAACACACTACTGTTCTAAATCATTTCATCTCTGGAAGATAGTGAAAAATGATAATACTTCCAATGATTGTAAAGCACGCTTGAGCAAAGCATACTTTCTTTATTATTGAAAAATCTATTTTAAAAACATTACTCATATTGTGCATTCATTAGTGGAATAGATATATAATGAACACATGCTAAGTGCTAGATCCTGTGATACATGCTGAAAATGCAATAGTGAATAAATGAGACAGGGTAACTTTTTATGTACTTCCATCTGAGTTGATCAACAAACATGAAACAAATAGTCACTCAAATAAATATTTAATTACACATCATGATAAACTCTATGAAGTAAAAGATAGGGTGTTATGACATATTATAATGGAACATCTAATTTAAATAGGGAGCCAAGGAAGGACTTCTTAAGAAGTGACACTTACACTGAGACATGAAATATAAGGAGTCAGTCAGACTAAATGTAGCAAATTTGTTCTCCATCAGAGAAAGAACATACAGTTTCTGTGGTTTCCACATCCACAGATTCAACCAACCACAAATCAAAAATACTCAGAAAAAAACAAAGCTCTGAAAAGCAAAACTTGAATTTGTTGCCTGTCAAGCACTACACTGAATCCAGGAAAATGAAATGTTGTATTGGCATACCCTGCTGTAGCCTCCCACCATTACACAGATCCTAAGTTTCTCTCCAGTACTCATTGTTTGAGTGTTGTACACCTCTCGTCTTGTCACTATTCCCTAAACAATACAGTATAACAACTATTTACATAGCATTTACATTGAAAAGCATCTAGATATGATTTAAAGTATGTGAGAGTGTATGCATAGGTCATATGCAAATACTACACCATTTTATATAAAGGACTTCAACATCCTTGAATTTTAGTATCCGCAGGGAATTCTGGTACCAATTCCCTGTGGATCCCGAAGGATGACTGTATAGCAAATTGTTGGAATCATTTCAACCTTGTGAAAAAAAATATTGTAGGTCAAATTACTTTTCTAAATGAAAGTCCCTCAAATTATTGAAAGAAATTATTATATTCCAACTTTTACTCTATTTTTACTAAATAGCCATCCCCTATTCCACTACTCTTCAATACGATGTCTTAGGCATGGTTTTCAAAATTTCTTTAAATAGACTGTCCTTCCCTGAAATATCTCTATACTTGCCAAAGTTTCTTACAAATTGAGTTCCCACAACCTTACAGAATAGTCTATGTGCCTTCTGATCAGTGCAAAAGACAAGCTATTACATTTTTTATTACTTTTTTTTTTTATTTTGGGACACTATTCTACAATTATATTTACTGCATTCCTGCATATCTACAGCATGATAATCATATTACTAATAATATCTCCAAAGTCTTTAAGAACCTAAAGAACCTTTCCAGTAGTAAGTTTACTTATGGTCTTGTTAGTTTTAACGTTAGGCTAGTGTTTGTCGTACTCTCGTTCTTAAAATTGCTAATATAATTCAACTGGCAGTTGAATAGTTCATCATTACGTCCTATGTAGAACTCCATCTCTCCTTCATTCTTGCTATGATAACATGTAAGCACTAACACAGGTAAAAAGAGTTTAGTTAACTCAGCGGTTTTCAACTGGGAGCCATTTAACCCCCCACCCCAAGACATTTGGGAATATCTGGACACAGTTTTGATTGTTACAACCAGGATGGGGAGGTGCTACTGACATCTAGTGAGTAGAGGTCAGAGAGGCTGTTAAACTTCCTACAAAACACAGGACAGACTCCCACGACAAATAATGATCTGGCCAAAAGTATCAAAAATGCCAAATTTGAGGAACTCTGAGTTACTAGATTTATTTACTGACCAATACTTACACCTGTATTACTTAAATATCACTGTATTTAGCTACATTTAATTAGTAAAATATAGCTAAATATTGTATTTTTTTAAATTGTGCTTTGAGTGAAAGTTTAGAGCTCAAGTTAATTTCTCATTCGAAAATTTATACACTTTTTTTCAATGATTTTTGTTGTTTTAGATTTTATATTTAGGTTTTTGATCCATTTTGAGTTAGTTTTTGTGTATGGTGTGAGGTATGGGTCCTGTTTCATTTTTTTACAGATGGATATGCCAGCACCATTTGTTAAAGAGACTGTCTTTTTCCCATTTAATGGACTTTGGACCTTTGTTAAATATCAGCTGCTCATTGGTGGATGGATATATGTCTGGGTTCTCAATTCTGTTCCATTGGTCTATGTGACTGTTGTTATACCAATACCAGGCTGTTTTGACTACTGTGGCGGTAAAATAGGTTCTAAAATCAGGTAGTATGAGGACTCCCACTTTGTTCTTCTTCTTCAGTAATGCTTTACTTATCCGAGACCTCTTCCCTTTCCATATAAAGTTGGAGATTTGTTTCTCCATCCCGTTAAAAAATGTCATTGGAATTTGGATCAGGATTGCTTTGTGTCTGTAGATCGCTTTGGGTAGAATTGACATTGTTCCCAATGTGGAGTCTTCCCATTCATGAGCATGGTATGTTTCTCCACTTATGTAGGTCTCTTTTTGCTTTCTTGCAGTAGTGTTTTATAGTTTTCTTTGTATAGGTCTTTTACGTCTCTGGTTAGATTTATTCCTAAGTACTTTATCTTCTTGGGGGCTATTATAAATGTATTGATTTGGTAATTTCCTTCTTGAAATTCTCTTTGTTGATGTAGAGGAAACCAACTGATCTTTGTATGTTTATCTTGTATCCTGATACTCTGCTAAAATCTTCTATTAGTTCCAGTAAATATTGTATTCTGATTAATATTACTATTAATATTAACATTTTCATATGTTGCCTTCGTCCCAGAAGGACTTCCATTTATCACTCTCAACAAATCTACTTACGTAAAAAAAATCCTTCTTAAATATCTTGCATCTTTTTAAATAACTGTTAATCATGACAACTCAAAGTTAATTTCATACTTTTTTATAATGTTCATTCCACTATTTATTATCAATAAAGCCTGGGTTCTTTTTTGCTAAGGTAATAATAGAAACTTTTTTAGTAGCCACTTCTTACTATTTCAAAGATTGTACTCCTCATTGGAAGGGATTTGATAGTGTATCCTATTGGACTCCTGTCACACTAAAATTTGCATTAGAACCTTTTTTTGAAACCTGTGTTATTCCTTTGTTTTAAGGGTAGTTTTCAGACAAAATTCTGCATCTGTGAGCATTCTAAAAAATATCCACATTCAACCAAATGACAGTGGAGATACAGATAGGACACAATGAACACTTAAGATGCAGACGCCATGCTGAACCTCGGCACAGCAAGGACTCTCATGAGTTGATTCTGAAGGTAATTACATCTGTCTAAATTTTCCCAGCAAGTGCAAAATCATTCAAATACTCTACTTCTATACTTTTAAGCATTTTTGCTTAGCTGGCAGGAAAAAAAATGTTTTTAAGTTTTTAAGTCCTTCATCCTGAACTCTGGAGAGGCTACTGAATTGTCACTCAGTTTCCCCAATGCCAGTGTAGTGATCCTGGGAAACATGTAGCTTAGTGCTTCGGTGACTACTTTCACTCACTATTCATCTGTATCCTGGATTAACATAATTTTGCAATGACTGTCTGCCAGCTGCAGAGCTGATGTGCATAATAATCATACTGGGTGATCAGTGGAATAGATGATGCAGAATTAACCTACAAGTGTGTTTAAAGAGTCTGACACAGAGCTGACTCATGGGACATTAATGTTTCCAAGGCTCAAGATCAGCATTCTGGATCCTTATATTAGGATGGCCAGAAACTAACAACAACAAAGCAGCCAGTGAAGTGACTCAGACTATAGGTATCTGATTCAAATTGGTTCTTCAGTACCTTGTACTACAAAGGAATAATGCATTTAATGAAAATAGTAAGGTGTATATTTTGCCAAGATCTAAAGAATTGTCAGATGCTTGAAAATAGACCCTAGTTTATTGGCTAGATTCTCCAGTGGAAAATTGAAGATCCCTGGGACAAATTAAATGTAGGCTCCATGACAGCAGGAACTTTGCCCTGTGCATGACTGCATCCCAGCACCCATCACAGCCTGGCACATAGCAAATGTTCAGGAAATACTGAGAACCACAGGAATGCAGTCATTTCAGCGGGCATAGCACTGCGTTTTATTTAATGCACGTTTGCTCCAGCACCTAGAAAAATGCGTGTTTGTTGGTTTCTTTCCCTTTGTAATGTCTCCCAATATCTAGGACTATTCACACCTTCATAACTGATCATAAATAAATATCAGAGACCAGATGACAAGTTATCTACTCAAACCAAATTTCAACAAGCTAAAATTTTCTCCATTATAAGCACATAGGGTTTCAGTAGTGGTTGTATCTACTCATAAACCTAAGCACAGTTTAAAAAAAAAAAAAAAGTCTTCTTTGAAATGTCTCCCATTCTCATATACCTTTTATGACTGATGACATATTCTCATTCTTCAAACTGATGAGCTGAATTTTATTAAGAAAGATTTGTGGTAAGACTCCAGAAGATTTGTGTAATATTGTCTCCTATACTAAGAAAAGATCTTCCCATTCATCATCAATGGTTGATAAGAAATGCTGTGTTAACAACATTTCTGATGATGAATGAGCATATTCTTCTTTCATATTAAAACAAATATTAAAAAACAATCTTCTTGAATCATGGAAGAGATATTTCAGTACAGTTTAATCATGAAGGGTGGAAGTGAGATTAGCAGAGCAAAGCTGTATATGGGAGGAAGTGGCCCGTCCTGTTATCTCTACTCCACCCCTCTACAATTATGAAAGAGGAAAGGATAAGTCCCTATTCTCTGCAGTTCAACTAAACCACTAATAATGTTAATCTTAAATGTATATCTCTGTGTCTTATATATTAGGAAACAAGAGGAAGACTTTATGTCTTAGTTAATTACCTTCATATGAAAGAATACCCCTAGGAAACATCATAAGCTCATTCCACTTTACAATTCTTTACTTCATAGGTATGGAAATTGGCTTTAAGTCCTTTCAGGGTATGTGTAGCAATATGACTTATTTAAGCTTCAGGGCAGTCTTCGAAAAGGCAATTTTTTTGAAACTGGGGACTTGACGATGATAATTTCTTTTGTTACATGATTGAGGAAGGATAAATGGGTGGCCCCAGAATGCTGCTTAATGATTCTGTGAGCGTTTTACATAGTCTGCATAATGTTATTTTGAAATAGCTGTAACAATAATGCTTCACTAGCTAGCTTGGGCCCTTAAAGAATTTCCGTTAAACATCTCATTTTGAAAGAATAAATTCCAAGTTATTTTGAATCGTAGTAGGCTATGAATTAAGATGATGATTTCAGTTCAGTACAAAATACTGGCTTAAGTTTGGGGTAAATTAAAACATAGGCATAAGCTCCTGAATATTTTATCTTTCCTTCTTAAAATCTACTTTTCATTTAGAAAATAATTTTCAAGGTATAGCAAGTATATCAGATATAAATATGGTTATTAGCCCAACAAATGTAGATATTTAGAGTTAGGATTTTATCATTTCAGATGCACTCTTGTGACGGTAATAGAAAATTCTGCTAATACTGGCTTAATGCAAGGGTCGGCACACTTTTTCTTTAAAGGGCCAGACGGTAAATATTTTAGGCTTTCCTATCTTAGATAGTAAATATTTTAGGGTTATATTGTCTCTGTCATGACTATTCAACTCTTTACCTAAAATAAGATTTGCAGTCTTTTAAAGTTACATGCTTGATCTTGGACTGCAATTCAGGGGTTGATTCAGCAGTTATACCAGTTTTAGTATGGGGACAAATTTCCTCTGCTGCTCTAGGCCTTCTCCACATTATCCCAAGATGACTTCTATAGCTCCAAATACTTGATCCTGAAATGACCACTTCTAAAAACAGGAAACATGAGTGATGTCAAAGCATCAAGAGGGAGCCTTTCTCATGCTTCCCTTCTTTGATAAGGAAGGAAAGACACTTCCCAGAAGACTTCTTATATCTCATTAGTCAGAACGGGGTCATACGCCTATCCTCAGACCAATCATTAGCAAAAGGGGATAGAAGTGACATGATTAACTAAAAGCAATTTATCCCTTGGGTATGTTCTTATTGCCATCTGGAAAAAAAAATGCAGGTTCTGATAACATGGATGCAGATAAAATGGCTGCTGTATAGGCAATCAATACTATGTCACACACAGTGAGGTTTGTCTTTTGTTTTGTTTTATGGGTTAGGATGTAAGATAGTAGAGGGATTTCAGATTCTATTTTGATTCATAGGTGAAGGAATTAAAATGACTTCATAGGCTTATCTTCTCTATTAAAGCATACATTTTGGGCAGATAATGTTATTTTGCTGGTAATTTGTCTATCTGAAAATTTGCAGGAAAGTGTGGAAAAGTATTTCTATAGATCTTGGTTAATGCAGAAAAATGATTCTTTTTATAGATCCACACTCTCATAAGTTCTCCATGCTTATACAAGTAAAAATATAGGTACAAAGACTTTAATTGTGGTGCCAAGAAAAGTCACAGTTGAAGATACTCATCAGGAGTTCAGTTGTCCTCTATGTTGTGTCACTGATGGGGTGTGGTTATGTCACAGGTGATAGAGTGACTGCTCGAGGGCTATTTATGCCACTCCTCGGGAGAGAAGAGACCTAAAAGAAAAGAAGTCAGGCATACAGAGTTGGCCAAAACAAACCCATATTCTAAGTAGAACATGGTACATCACTAGAATTTGTTTCCCAATTTATGTTTTTATGGACTGAGGGAGAAGAGAGTCTATAATTAACATTGAAAGAACTGTTTTCTCTAAAACTCTATGAAGCTTTGGAGCACAAAAAGAGCAGCAACCAGAGAAGAGGTGATCGACCTGTCAGTGCAAAGAATGTAAGTCTGCACGAGGCATCCGAGGACTTCAAACAGCGTGGTAACACTTCAGGACTTCTGATGCTCCAACTCATGGGCAACGATGCCAGCAGAGCCTTTCAAAGATACTGAGCCCAGAGGAGGCAGTGATGGTTCATGAAAGAGACAGCAGCTCCCATTAAGCTGTTCAGTGTACAGTAAAGGAAATGGTTCCCAGTAGGATACAGGCCACTGGAAGAAACAGTGAGACACAACTTGACAGCTATTCTAGACCTTGGCAGGAAAGATGAAGCTGGAGCAGAAGAGAAATGTATATGCCACATAGGGTTAATGTGCAGCATCTCCCAAGAACTGTGAAAAAATTAGAGTAACTCTGTAGAAGATGGAGGTCTTGCAGTTGAAAATCGTGCCAAAATTCTGTGTGTTAAAGTCAATGAAATCTTCATTATAGATGGTACTGATATAGTTAGAGGAAGCACAAGTTATTAGCAGAAAAATGGAGATTTTAAAAAAGGAGAGGTTGCTTCATTAATTTTTTTTTCTTCTTCTATTGGTATGCCTATTAAATGCCAACACAATTGGTTGAAAGTATTTTAATTAGTCAAATTGTCAATTGCTTTTGAGAAAATATATACAACCTAAAATACAGGTGCTAACTAGTAAACTCTAACCATAGGTAGATTTGTAGGGGATTGAAATGTCTTTCTTCTGCAAAGTGTTTTGGTTCCAGCTCTGCCAGTGTCTGGAATCCTCAGATCTACCCAAAAGCACTGACTGCTACATCCCCTAGGATGCAAGGCCCTGTGCCTGGGCATTCTAATCTCATTACACACTCCATTGGGTTAAGGCATTGAAGGCCTGTGTTAAAATGCAAAAGCTATCTAGAAGAGATAGCACATTAAGCAATTATATGCCATTAGAACCTTAACTCATCAGATTAGTCTCAATCACTTAGAAAAACCCTTGAGGAAACTGAACATAAGCAAACAACAAATGAATTTTGATGAGATAGTGGGTGGCTAATGGATATCCCAGGAGCCCTGGTGGTGCAGTGATTAAGCATTCTGCTGCTAACCGAAAGGTCCGCAGTTGGAATCCACCAGCTGCTCCTTGGAAACTGTATGGGGCAGTTCTTCTCTGTCCTATATGGTGCTATGAGTTGGAATCGACTCGACGAGAACAGGTTTTTTTTTTTTTTGGTAATGGATATCCCAGAAAACTGACATGACTAGGGTATTCAATTCTGAGGCAGCAAGTTTACAGAATTAACAGAAAACATACTTCTATGTCACTGATCTTTCTGTTTCTAACTACTTTCTATCTATATCTATGCAGAAGTAATAGTAACTCTATTTTCTAATGTACACAAGCACACATATTAGTGTATCTTAGTAGGTACTTCCCTCTCTTTTACTATTAACAGCTATTATTCATTGAATACTTAGAGTTTTATGGTCTTTGAGATAAATGCTTTACATGTGTTTTCTCTTTTAATTCCCATAACAACTCTATAAGGTAGGTACTACTATCATCCCTGTTTTACATCAGGAAACAGTTGAGAGAGATGGAGTAACTGAAGGTAAGGTCCCACATCTAAGGGGCAAAGCCAAGATTTGTACTTTGATCTGTCTGATTTAAGATATGGAGACGTTTTAAAAATAATAAAGACCCATTTTCTTAACTGAATATTGAAAAAAAGAACCAGAGGCAGAAAGCCTGAAGGTCTTTGCATCCCACATTCCTTCTGGAGTTAAGTGTCAGCAGCTGCATTTAAAAAGGCTGGAGTACTCCTGTTTGCCACATTTATGTTGCCCACCTCATAGCTGTTGGCCTTCATTTATGTTGCCTGACTCAGCTGGCCCCGTAAACATCATACTCACTTATGATGCCAGACAAGTAAGATTTCATGTTATTTTAAAGCACCACAAGCTTATAAATAAATAGCACTAAATAAGATTCAGAAGTATTTTCAGAGGATGAACAAAATGACTATAGTCTATCGTTATTATAACTTCTTGTGAAGTAAGACACATATTAGTGAAATTATTCTCAAGTATTAGTTCTAACTTAAAACAAAGAAAAAAAATTAAATGTAAAAAAAACAGCAAAGCAACATTAAGAGAAATAATTTTATCACAGAGTACAATTTCATAGAGAGGAGTAGCTTATTGCATTAGGTTTTATAATACCAATCGAAAGCAAGAGAATTAATTCTTCACAACTCATTGCTGCCCAGTTATAAGTCCTTGCAATATCCAGAATTACTCAACTTCATTTTAAAATTAACTTGTTTAAAATTTAGAAACAAGCTAGCCTATGTTCAATGTACGTTTAAACAGATAAAATTTCAGCGTAAGCCAGCATGAGCAAAGTCATTAAGTCATACCATATACAAAAATAAAGTCAAAAATATTAATCATAGGTACATAGAGTAAGAGCGCAGTCAAACCCCGTTTCTCGGGGCAGATCATTTGGAAACTATAAATGTTAATCTTCTGTGTCAATAGACATAGAGTTAGCTATACAATATGAAAGCAAGCAGTGAATTAAGTCAGTTCAGCGAAGGGTAAAAATCCACCCAAAAAAATATCTGACATCAGTTATTCCAATTACTCTGTTGGTTGAATTTTTCACTGCTTCTACCTGTTGCTTTGGAATATCATAGTCACACTGTAATTCCATCAGTCAGTCTAGATTTCAGAGAAAAAAGCCCAGAGATGTTTCTAACAAGTTTCCCAATGGCTAAGTAATACTCAAGAAAGAAGTAATGAATTTTACACTAGCCTTCTCCACTGAGAGTTCCATTCATTCATTTATTCATTTAACAAATATTGAACACCTCTATGCTCCAGGCCTGTGCTTCTTTTCCTCCTGGAGCTTGCAGTCTAAGGGGAAAAATAATATCAATCCAAAGTATTAATAAAAATATTAATTGAATTCTAATAAGAACCAAGAAACTGACAGTATATAAGAAACCCCATCCTGACTGGGAATTCTGGGAAGACTTCCTTGAGGAAGTGACGTTTGAGATCAAATCTAACGGATAAGGATACTTTAAGACTTTCCCCAGTGGAGTTGCATTCACACTAATAACTCATATTTCAGTTGCTGGAAACTTCATCAGCATAATGCTAGTCAGTACTACCCTAAGGTTTAACTAAGTTATTTCAAGAACCCCCAGTAGTGTCTCAGTTGAGCTCTTTCTAGTCTCTTGTTTGTTTTTATGCTCTGACAGTCTTCACTGATGTTCTTGGCTGAGAAAAAACCTTGAAGGTAGCAAATGCTCAGGGAGGGTCTTTCTGAGAGGACATTGGATCCTATGGATTATATGTCCCAATGGTTTAAGAATGCAGTGTAGCTCTTCACAGGAGTCCCTGCATTGTGCATACAGTAATGCGCTCTTATGCTAACTGAGAAGTTAGAGGTTTGAGTCCACCCAGAGGCAACTTGGAAGAAAGCCCTGGGGGTCTACTTCCAAAAAAGCAGCCGTTGAAAGCCCTATGGGGCACATTTTTACTCTGACACACATGGGGGCACCATGAATCAGAATTGACTTGAGGACTCCAATAGACCTTTACTGTCTTTTACTCACAAACTCCTCTGGAAATCTGAGCAAAGCTACAAAATTTATTCCCTATTAAAGGAAAACTTGTTATGTAATGATGAAGAGTACAGACCCTGGAGCTAGACTTCTGAGTTCAAATGGTGGCTTGACTCTTTAGTAGTTGTGAGGCTCTAGACAAGTTATAAAATCTTTGTACCTCAGTTTTTTCATCTGTAATACAGGCATAGTGAGAGTACATACATCCTAGAGTTGCCGTAAGGATTAATGGGCAAAAAAATCATAAGATAATTAGATCAATTTCAAACAAATAATATCATTGCAGATAAATACATTTACAAATTTTTGCACTGTTTCAACATCTTCACAGACATTCTGAAGCCTGTCCATGCAGTCCTGAGTTCTATGGACCTGTTTAATATCTCCTGCTCTATATACTTAACCTTGAACAATCTATTCAGCTGAATTTAACTTATAAACACATAATGTTTCTATTTTTAGCTTGAACTTGTTGAGCATCCACAGAACATTTCACAGAGGAGAGTGCCAAGGTATGAAGGAGCCCTGTGGTACAAACGATTAAGCGCTGGACTGCTAACAGAAAGGTTGACAGTTGGAATCTACCCAGTGGCTCTGTGGGAGAAAGACCGGCAATCTACTTTTGTAAAGATTACAGCCAAGAAAACCCTATGAGACAGTTTTACTCTGTCACATGGGGTCACCATGAGTCAGAATTGACTCGATGGCACTTAACAACAACTGTCTAGGTATGATTATACTGTTTGGATTTATATTTCACTTTTCTTTAAAGAAGTCGAATAGTCTAAATAGATGCCATTTGGCCATGTTTTCTTCTGGGAAATGATATCAGGTAATACAATCCTACTTCATCTTTTCACAAATATTTAGGGAGCATCTCCTTAGTGCAAGACAGTCAGCTAGAGAGTCAGAGATAAAGTGTTGAGTCTAACCAAGCTAAAACTCAATGTGAATTTTGGCCAAATCAATTCAACCACAGAAATTGGTATTGATTACAATCAAGCGAATGGGCTAGTTATTCGTTGTGCTGGATCCCTAACACATAATAGACAACCTTAGACATCAGATTTCCCATTACAATTTATACTTGCATAAACTGTCCTTTTTTTCCTTATTTTATTCATCCAAATATTATTAAAGATACTATTTGGATTTATTTTCATGCACATCATTATAAAAAAATGAAAATATAAGAAATGTTAGCCTAAATTCAGCCTGTTCTTGTTAATATAGAATTATTTCTAATATTATTTTTCCCCAAACCCTCACCTAAAATGATCAACTCATCCACTCAGTCTTAGAAATTGTAGTTTGAATAAAAAAATGACTTGGCATACTTGGTATGAACAATAGGGAGGGAAAGACGTTTACGCAGAAGATTATATTTTGTTATATCAAAGTTCTGCATTCCTCCATTATTGTGTGCTAAAAGGACTCTCTAGTTTTCAAATAATTTTGCATTAGCTTTGATTCAGCAGTGATGTTCTTTTCTTTGAAGCAGTTTGCCCACAGCTCTTTAAGCCTTCATGTGTAAATTAAACAGAATGAAAAACAGCTAGCATGCAACATCTTAGAGGCCTTGATACTCCATCATTATTGCCACAAGTGTCCTCATTAAATTTAATCCATTGATGTGCCTACTCTAAACTGTTTTTTTTCTCCTGAGAATAAAATACAAGGAATACTTATTTTGTAAACCCAATGTACTAATATCTGATCAGCAAAAGAAAAATTAAATTTAGTTAGATAACGAGGGTTTATATGAACTTCAACAACAATGGCAGAATTTTCTACATGGGCACACCTCAATTTGACTATAGTAAGTATACCAGATTTAGATTACTCTCATAAATTGTTAAAAGTATATTGAAATAAAAAATATATATATATTAAATAATTATTCTCAGGGTTGATGCTACTGGTTCTGTAAACTATATAAAATCATATTTCCTCTTATTCTGGGGGGGGAGGTAAAATATCAATGAGTTAAGAGAAAAAAACTCTAGGGCTCATATTTTCACTGCAATGAATTAATCATGGTTTTGATATGTCATTACTTAATAACCTATGTAAACCTATGTAAACACACTGGCCCACTGAAATTACACTTTTGAAAAAAAATCACTCATATACTAAGATAGTTATTAAAAGAAAGATAAAATAAGACAGAAATAAAGGGGGCACTTAAAAAGCTAATTCTGAATAGAATAAAGATGAAGCAAATATGGAGAGAGGATGGCTTCATTTGAGCCTTAAGAACCTAGGAAGAGATAAGAAATTAGGATACCAATTAGCTCTATGATTACTAAAACTGGAAGCTTAAAAAAAAAAAAAAAAAAAGAGAGAGAATGAAGGAAGGGCAGAAAGGAGGGAAAGAGAGAGAAATTAAAATTCCAAATTTATAGAACTACAGAATGTTCCAGTCAGAAACCGGAACTCTTTAAACTCAACTTTTTACAAATGAGGAAACTGTAGTTGGGGGAGAACAAAATGAGATATCCAAGGCCAAGGAAATCCATGCAAATGTCTTCTGGTTTTATTGGTATCATAAATTCAGAGAACTTCATCTTGTGTTTCTCCTGTGCCCAGTACAGTGCTTTGGTAACCAGTAATGTTTATTAGTCAATTGATTTTTATCAAACTAATTATGAGTGAAGGAGATTCATGTAACTATGCTGCAAATGTAGAGAAAAGCAGAAATGTGAAATTTCCAATTCCTGTGCCTAGTGTTATTAGTTCATATTAAACAACATTAAAAAAAAAAACAATCTCTACACTGTCATCTGATTAAAATCCATTTATCCTTCTAGTTGGGCCCTGATAGCACAATGGTTAAGAGCTCTGCTGCTAACCAAAAGGCTGGCAGTTCAAATTCACCAGCCGCTCCTTAGAAACCCTGTGGGGCAGTTCTACTCTGCCCTGTGGGGTCCATATGAGTTGAAATCAACTCGATGGCAACGAGTTTGGTTTATCCTTTTAGTTTATAGATGTATCTTTTAAAACGTGAAGTCACTAAGTAAAAATTGGCTTTATGAAAAATATATATATTGTAACCATCCATATCCTATGTTAGTATAATGCAATTTTTCTTTTTTCAAAAGTATATTAAACAAACAAAAAATCCCCAAGAGGCCTCACTAGAGCTACTAAACAAACCATGAAGAGACATCATACAAGATAAACTCGATTAGAAGAAAAAACAAAAATTTTGAGTGCTCTGAATAAAAGATAGAGATACAACTTGAAATTAGGGAATATAGAGACCACAATTCCTTCTTCCTAGGACTCAGTCCCAAGGGAATACAGCCTTTTGTGTATAGTATTCTATTGTGAATTTTATGATAATTATTATTATCCATATTATCTTAGAAAATTTTTTTCTTAAATTTCTCTTTTTAATATATTTCTTCATTTATACCTATAAATATAATTCAGAGGCCAACTTTTTACATGAGAATAAATTTTAAGTTTTAAATGGAAATTATTCTGAAAATATCAATTAACAAAGTAAAATTATTTTGCTGTCAGATTTTAGGACAATTTCTTTTAAAGTTTGTTACATTTTACCTATAGTTACGTGCGTTTTATTAAAATTACCTTATAAAAATTATGACCCTCCCATAAAAGGAAACTGTAAGCATCTTAGCTTTACCTGAAAATAATGGAATGAATAGAATGATTTTTCAAGTATCTTATTAACCCTATGACTAGGTAAGACAATAGTGTATTTTCCTCAAACTATCAATTATATGTATCCCTCCTTTTTTTTTTTATTGTACTTCAGGTGAAGGATTACAGAACAAATAGTTTCTCATGAAACAGTAGTACACATATTGTTACATTGGTTAACAACCCCACAACATGTCAACCCTCTAACTTCTCAATATTTTTTTTTTTTTGGTGAAAATACACATAGCCAAAGATACACCATTTCAAAAATTTCTACATGCACAGTTCAGTGACA
>NW_004443953.1:25356763-25357700 GCF_000243295.1 Trichechus manatus latirostris
TGATTCCCTGTTGTATTTCTTTTGGTTTTGGATAGTCCTCGAGAGGTCATTTCCTAGATTGATATCTGGCTGGTACGATCCTGCGTCCTAGATTCTGCATGTGAGCTGAAGCTGTTTGTCCTCAGATCGAAGAACTCCCTTTAATAATTCTTGTAAGTTTGGTTTGACTTTTACATAGTTCCTTAATTTCTGTTTATCTGGAAATGACCTAATTTCACCATTAAATTTGAACGAGAGTTTTGCAAGATATATTATTCTTAGCTGGAAATTTTTTTCTTTCAAGATTTTATATATTTTATCCCATTGCCTTTTTGCCTGCATGGTTTCTGACAAATAATGTGAGCTTAGTCTTATTGTTTCTCCTCTGTATGTGACTTCTTGTTTTTCATGATCTGCTCTCAGGATTCTTTGTTGTCTTTGGTTTTGCCGAGTGTGAATATGAAATGCCTTGGTGATTTTCTTTTGGTGTCTCTCCTATATGGGCTTCGTTGAGCTTCTTGGATGGGCAGCTTTTCATCTTTCATGATATTGGGGAAGTTTTCTGTCAGCGGTTCTTCAATGATCCTCTCTGTGTTTTCTGTTTTCTCCCCCTGTGTTGAAATTCCAATCTCTTGTAAATTTTTGCTTTTGATTGTGTCCCTCGTAACTCTCAGGGTCTCTTTATTTGTCTTTGTTCTTTTTTCTGAGTTTTCCTGAAACAGAGTTGTATCCAAGTGTTTGTCTTCAATTCCACTGATCCTGTCTTCCACCGTTCCAAATCTGCTTCTCGGCCCTTCTATGACACCATCCATTTCTGAAATCTTGTTCTTGATCTTTTGGATTTCTGATTGTTGTCTTTGTATAATTTCTAGTTGTGAATTTATTTTGTCATTTTGTTCCTGCATTATTTTCCTGAATTCTTCCGATTTTTTGTCTGTATTTTCCATGAATTTGTCTA
>NW_004443953.1:25358975-25366772 GCF_000243295.1 Trichechus manatus latirostris
GAAGAAGCAAAGATGGTGCATGGAGCCAGGTATTTGAGCAAAAGGAGGGGCAGATTGTGACAGGTAAGGAAGAAATCAAAAGAAGCAGGAAAAAAAGCAACACTAGCAGCCAACAAATGGCACTCAGAGAGCCAGCTAGTGTGGGCTGGTGTTTCTGGACAAGAGACTGTGTCCATGGGAAGCAGAGGGGGCTGAATGTGGGTGAAGAAGGGTAGGTAGTGGGAAAGTGTACATCAGAAATTACCGGAGCTCTGCAGCCCCTCAGGAAGAAGCAAAGATGGCACACAGAGCCAGGTATTTGAGTAAAAGGAGGTGGAGGTGGTGAGAGGTAAGGAAGAAATCAAAAGAAGCAGAAAAAAGCAACACCAACAGCCAACAAATGGCACTCAGAGAGCCGGCCTGTTCGGGTGTGTGGATTCCAAGCAGCCAGTGAGTCCCGGTCAAGAGATTGTGGCCGTGGGAAGCAGAGGAGGCTGAGTGGGGGTGAAGAAGGGTGGGGGGTGGGAAAGGGTATATCACAAATTACTGGTTGTTTTGTCTCCAGCTGGATGCTCCGTGAGGCTGCTTTCTCGTACCCCCTGTTTGCTGGTCTCCGATAAGAGTCCAAGATGGCAGATCCGTGCTGCGTTAGCTGGTAGGGGACCTCTGCATGAATCTCTCCTCGCTCTCCGTTCTCTGTCAATTTTCTCACTCCATTTGGTACTTGGCTGAGTTCTTTATCTCTTCATATGATGTTTTAGGGTTTCAGTATTATTGTATTCTCTGTTCGGCTTAGTTTTTCAGATCTTTGCTGTGGAGGGACGGCGTGGTGCTTCTTCCTAGAGCACCATTTTGCCGGAACTCCGTATCCCTTCTTTTCCACAATGATTCCATTAGTGTAATTTTTTCACGTACTTATACATTAAGCTAATGCTGAGAAAAAATATATTATAAATTGCTTCCTTTTTTAATTTTAACATTTTTCATGTGATTATTATGTGCCAAGCATCACAAGCAACAATTAATTGAATCAAGCACACTAATTACTCTAAAGACAAGATAAAACTCCTTTATCAATAACACAAATTATCGATACAGCATTACAGCTTTAATTTTTGCTTCTCTTATATTTCTTTTATTTGAATATTTGAGTAAACCATCCTGCCACCCAGAAAAGAAGAAACAGGAAAAAAAAATCAAAATCTCAAATGTGGTCTACCTCTATGACTCTGAATTATTAAGAGCAAATTCACACCATTCATCTGAATCCATAATTTGATATTTCTTTTAATGACAAATGTTTACTAGGCATCTACTAAGTATCAGACACTAGAGTAGATGCAGGGGATGCAAAGATGGTATACATGGCTCAATCTGCATTGCTAAGAAGCTCACAGTATTGTGAAGAGGATTTTTATATTTCCCTTCCTCAGTTGTAACCTTTATAACCTTTCTGGAGTTGCAGCCAACTCCAACTCTGGAGTTCTGTGTGACCCTTTTCAGTTACCCCAGTCTAGCACCTATTATATTATCCTGACTTAGTACCTTACAGCTACTGAGTAACTTCCCTGCGTACATTACAGAATGTGATCTGGTCTAGGATTCTAGATGTTGCTCTGTCTGTGTTACAGAACATCCTGCTACCATCAACAAACTAAGCTGGACGTCCTTGATATCCACTGTATACATGCACTTCCCCCTGGCACCTGCCACTTATGTTTCAAGGTACCAAGTTCCCTCAGCTGAAACTGACTCACTCCAGCATCATTCTCCTGGGTCAGAACGCTTTCCTCTCCGTGACGTTCTCTGGCAATCAATCCCTTTCATAGCACCTTGGGTGGGGGAAAGAAATGCTTCTCATCTAGTCATTTCATCTAGTTATATCCTCCATAGAAGGAAATTCTACCCTGAATAAAAATTCTACCCTGATGCTTAATAAAAAAGCCTCAAAACCCCACAATTTTGGGGTTTTTTTTTTCCTGCATTTCTTTTATAATTACTCTAAACAATAAACCAAAAGGAAACCCATTGCTGTCATGTTGAGTTAAATAAGAAAGTGACCCCATGTATTACAGAGTAGAACTACTCCATAGGGTTTTATTGGCTATAATCTTTAGGGAAACAGATTGCCAGGCCTTTCTTCCATGGTGCTACTGGGTGGGTTTGAATCGCCAATCTTTGGTTTGGTAGTCTAGTACAAACCATTTTCGCCGCCCAAGGACCTTACGCTAAACAATAGTTGGTGCATACTTTCAAAATATTACTTTTATCCTTTCCAAATTTGACATTTTATAGATGTGGTACATAAAAGTCAAAGAGGCATTCAGATGACTTTTCCAAGGTCACACACTACAAGCTAATGTCAGAGGTAGAATTATTTTCCTCGCTTCTAAAACTTATTTTATGTAATCAGATATCAGACCTGGCAGAAAGATCCAGCCAATGTATTTGCCAGGGTTTCTGAGTCCCATTACTTGGTGGGCAGAACTTTGACCTTATTTAGAAATAGGATTTTTTGTTGTTGTTGTTATCAGATCATTTAAATGACGTCACTCCAGAGTAGGGTAAATCCTAATTCTATCCCTTCTGTGTGGTGTCTTATAAAGACGGAGAACAGACACAGAAACAGAGTCACATATGGAAACACAGGAAAAACATCATATGAGGATGCATCTCGAAGCTAAGGAACCGGAAAAAATGCCAGGGGCTACCAGAAACTCACAGAGACAAGGAAGATTCTTTCCCTAGGGCCAACGGAGAAAGAGTATAGCCCTGTCAACACCTTGAATTCAGTCACCTAGCATCCAGAACTGTGTGACCAGTTCTGTTCTGTCAAGCCACCCACTTTGTGGTACTTTGTTATGGCAGCCCTAGGAAGCTAAGACTGTATCGAACTGACGACATATCTCCTGGGTATCTGATTTTCCTAAGCTGTGTGCAAGGTAATATGCTTAATACAGGCATGCAAAAGAAAGATGAGAATGAAAGATGCTTATATAGAAAATGGTGATGAAATACACACAGACACACACACACATACATACACACAATGTGAATGAATGGCAAGTTAGAAGTCTTGAATCCTAAGATATTAAAATAGCGACCATTCCCCAGCCAAGCCAACACTAGTTTATTTGCTATAAAATACAATTATTTATATTAGCCTTCTCCAAAAGGTCACCAACTATAGAGCACATTGAAGATAGGTTAATACCAAATCTTAAAGAATCAGTACAATCGAGTGGAAAATATTCTCTCTAATACAGAAGTTCTGAATTCTGAACATGTAGCACTGGCTGGAGTAACTGACATCCATATGAAAGAGATTTTGCCCCAAATGTGCCGGTCATGCTGTGACAGTGACAGTGATGTGCACTGTGTAATGTCAATTCAAGAAGAGAGGCCACAGCAGAGTGAAAAGGAGCCCTCTCAACATGCATTTCATGACACTCTGGAATCGCTTAAGAACCCTGACTGGAAAGTGACTGAATACCAGGCCATATGTGACACTTGCTTTTCTGCCCATTTAATGAAAATAATCTAATAGTGTGTCTTCCCATTTGTCTTAAAGGGTATTTTGTTTACTTTATCATTCTGTGTACCCCATATATTGACCATGTTTTCTGGATAGTCAGTGCAAAAAAAAAAAAAAAATATTGATCCAAACACATATTTTCACCATGTTGGAAAAAAGATTACTTTAATATTACTTTATTAAATTAATTTATTAATATTACTTTAATCTTAATATTAATCTTAACATTAATTTATCTTTAATTGTTAATCTTAATATTAATTTATTAATATTACTTTAATCACATCTGTTCTGCTCTGAGAAGGTGTCATTGTGGGGAACAAGTTGGTCAGACCCAAAATCGAATAACATATGAAAGAGTGTAGCTGCTTCAGTCCATGGTGAGAACTAAATCACACAATATTTTTCTATTATTGTTGACTAGTGGTTATTCATTAGCTAATAATTATTCCAAAATTGTGAACTTTTAGATTGTAGTAGAGTCCCTTGCCTGTGACTTACCAAAAATAAAAACCAAACCTACTGCCGTCAAGTCAAATTCGACTAATAGCGACCCCATAGAGTTTCCGAGGCTTTAATCACTGTGCCACCAGAGCTCCCTGTGACTTACAGGCCCTCATATGGTAGTCTCCTGCCACCATATCTTTAAAATCTCCAAAGTTATTAAGTTATGATTTGCACAGTAAGATTTATACTTCTTGCCCAAGACTGTAAAGATTTATGAACTTTAGTAAAGATTTATTAACCAAGTGAGTCAGAACTATAAAAATGTTTCTTTAAATATTTTTAGGAAATTATTTTATGTAATACTTATTGCATAACTAAAGATGTAACCAATAGCCATGTTCTTATGATACTTTGACCATACAAAAGTAGCTTTTTGCAAACTGAATCAAACAGAAGGAAAAAATAATGTTTTGTCATTAAGAGTTATGAAAAATGCCTTTGTATATCTATATGTATATGTGTGCATTTCCTTCTGCCAGCATGACTATCATCTGTGTTGACACTGCCTTGCCTGAATTGTACCACCATGTGCATTAAAGGTAACTCATTTCATCTATGAATCTACAATCTGATGGCTTTCGTGATGGGAATAATTTATTAATTTATTGATCATTTTGTTCTCTTTGGCATTTTTAATTTCTCTCATTAATTAAATTTTTTGTGTGTTTTGCAGTTTGGTTATTTTGTGAGCATCTGATACTTGTTTTTCCTTTTCCCAGGAGATTCGTATTAGAAGAAAATGCCAATACTTCTCCATGTGTAGTTCAGCCTTTAAGTTAACGAATCTCTGTGTGTAGAAACTTTACAATATTATCTGGGAGATAGAATAAGATTGCACAGCAAATAAATCTAGAAGGCTTACTTGGTAGTGCTTCCCACTCCCTGTAGCTTTAATGAGATTCTCAGAGAAGAAAAAGATACGCGCCAGGAGCCTCATCATTAGCTTGCATTCTCCTTACGGTTTTCTTTTTGCTTCCCTATAGTCACTGTGAAATAACTGTAATGTGAGATAGCTGCTTGTCAGAAATGGTTTGGGGTTTTCTGTTTTGGAGACAATCATTAACAAATCATATGATGTGCTTCTCCACAAGTGAGAAAATTATTAGGTAAACTGTGGAATTGAAAGGACAAAACAAAATTTGGGGCTGAAATTATTGCTTTATTAATTTACCGAAATCATAGATTTTAGCTGAATCAAAATAAGATTCTCTTTTATACCCTTTGAAAGGGGTAAGAACAAAGACTAATTCCAATCATATATTTTCTTTCTCTTAGTCACCCTCTTAGTCATCTATGGCTCTTGTGAAGTTATTGCCCTCTATGATATATTACACAAAGAAGAGAAGACACCTGTAAGCGGAATACTAAAAACATGAAGTTTCACCTTTAAGTGATAAAAATTTTATCATAATGTAGGATCATATAATTTTTCATAAATTAATAATATTTGAGCATGACGTTTCTAATGAAAATTACTATTGCTCAGTGTGGTGTGGCGAGAAAGAATCCCATAGCCCCTTCTGTCTCCTTTTCACCCAGGGTAAAAAATAATAGTCCCTTGGTTTGCAACTATAATTCCCATTTCTCTGTTCTGATGTCCTATCTTTGGGTAATAATTGAAATAATTTGGAAGAAGGATTCCCGAAGTAGCCTTAATTACCCATATAATTCTGAGAAACTGTCTTTCAATAGGAGCCCTGGTGGCACAATTGTTAAGCACTCAGTTGCTAAACAAAAGGTCAGCTGTTCGAACCCACCCAGCCACTTCAAGGGAAAATAGACTTGGAGATCTGTTCCTGTAAAGATTACAGCCTAGGAAACCCTATGGGGCAGTTCTGCTCCATCATATAGGATCACTATGAGTTGGAATCAACTCCATGGCACAGAACAATAACATGTCTTTCAAGGCCTAGAAAAATTAAGAACATTTAATTTCTTATCAAGGTTGTACTCTAATTGTTTTTCTCACCATCAGAACCATTGCAGTTGAGTCTATTCCGACTCATAGCGACCCTATAGGACACAGCAGAACTGCCCTATGCATAGGGTTTCCAAGGGGCGGCTGGTGGATTCAAATTTTTTTGATTATCGATCTTTTGATTAGCAGCCAAGCTCTTAAAACTGCAAAACGCCAAGAGTCAGATCAATCAAATATTTTCAGTCCCCCTATTCGTCTATATCAAATTCTGTAATATTTGAATCTAGATATTATCCACACTGCCCTGCCTGCACTCAGCCCAAAGGTGGGATTGTTTAATTTCTCAAAAGGTCCTGGACCCAGATAAGGTGCCGCACATTCCATAATGAGGAGAGAAATTTATCCATTCATCCCTTCATCTGTCTATGAATCCATCCATCCATTCTTCTATTCATTTTTTCATTGAGTCAGTCAGTTTGTCAATGTTGTGTTCCTCTACATGCCAGGCTCTATTCTTCATACTCTGACAATATAGTAAGAAGAAAAATAAACAGATGAATAAAGCCACTGCCCTCATGAAGCTTACACTCTACTGGGAAGAGAAAAACTACTTTAGGTCAGGAATTGTAGAGTAAATACTATGAAGAAAATGCAGCCAGTTAAGGGGATATTTTAGTGACTTTGGATAAGGAAGACCAGAGGGAGAAGGTGACATTTGAGCCAAGGCCTGAAGAAAGTGAAGTGGCAAGTTGCAGAGACCATTCAAGTGATTGACTCAGATCATGTTGTTGTTGGGTGCCATCTAGTCAATTCCGACTCATAGTGACTCTATAGGACAAAGCAGAACAGCCCCATAGGGTTTGCTAGGCTGCAGTCTTTATAGGAGCAGATCTCCAGGTCTTTTCTTTCATGGAGCCACTGATGGGTTTGAACCACTGACCTTTATGTTAGCAGCCCAGAGCTTAACCATTGCCTCACCAGGACTCCTTAGTGTCTTGCTAAGCCAAAGTGTGGCCCAGGGACCAGCAGAATTGTCATCACCCCAGAGTTTGTCAGATATGCAGAATCTCAGGTCCCAAGGAAATCCTAATGAATTAGAATCTGTATTTTACAAGATCCCCAGGCAATTCATAGGCATATTAACATTTGAAAAGGCCTAATATAGTCAGTTAGTAGCCAAGTAGGACTGGAAATCAGATCTTCTAATTTCCAGGTTTTTTTTTAATGTCTTCTATTCTTCATCTTTGCATTATATATGCACATTTTCATCCTGTTTATTTTAAAACAGAACCAATGAAACCACTTTATATGGATCTTTTTTGAATTCTATACAGTAGATATTTTAAAATGATAATAAAAAGTTTGTATTTATCTAACTTGTCAGAGCTCTCAGAATAATATTGGGCCCAGACAAGTTCATTGCATTATACCCTTGAACTTGAGTTTGGGGGTTGATAGTAAGAATTGAGCTGAATTCCCGATGACAGACAGAATTTTTCTTCCTGCTCGCTGGAGCAAGGAGTAGGACCAGACAAGAAAGCACTAGTGACAGAGGAGTGGGAGAGAAATGTGTCCGCTGAGCTTCCTCCCTTTGTCCACAGCAGGTCAGAGCCACGAAGTGCTCCAGCTCCTGTGCCCCTTGCCTGACACTCTGTCTACCCCAGTCGACAGCAGCCCTCTCTGCCCTGCTGCGTTGCCCAGCTGCCCTCTGCTCATGTGGAAGAGCAAAACCCTCCACTTGTTGTCTCCGGCAAGATGGCGGTCTAGGCAGAAGCACCACGCCGTCCCTCCACAACAAAGATCCGAAAAACTAAGCCAAACAGAGAATCAACAATCCTGAAACCCTAGAACATCAAAT
>NW_004443953.1:25375094-25377855 GCF_000243295.1 Trichechus manatus latirostris
AAAAAAAAAAACCCTCCACTTGTGGCACATTTAATCATTTCCCCCATTCAGAGCCATGGCATGGGGAATTTGAAGTGAATAGACTCACCTTCAGGATTAAGCCATCACTGAAGAAATACCATGGACTGACACTTTTTGCAGTCCTAATTATCACTATACTTATAATATTGCCTCAGACTTTACATCAAAAAATAAAACGGCATTTAACAAAGCTTTTTTAAAAAAATCATACTTGCTTGCTAGTTCATGGAAAAGCAACAATATGTCAGCCCTTTCCTTTATCCTGATCTGTTCTTTTGAAGTAATTTACAAAAATGGTTTTCCTAAGGTGGTTTTTTTTCAAAAATATAAGTGCAGGCATCCTATCTGCTCATTGTTTCTCTGCACATCTCTACAGATTTCCACCCCATAAGCACAATGCTAAAAGCCATCACAGGGCTGTGTTGGAGCTATATTCAGATCAGGAGTTTGACAAAATTCCAGGTCATTTACCATGGACTCCAAATGTTCACTCAAGCAGAAAAATTAGCCACTCAAAGCTTCTTATATGTCCAAGGGGGAGAGGACAAATAACTTTTTTTTTTTCTAGATATACTTTTTGTGGGAGGTACTTTTAAGGATTTGTACATCATTATATAAATAGTCAGGGGCCCTGGTGGGGCAGTGGTTAAGGGCTCGGCAGCTAACCTAAAGGCTGGTGAGTTTGCCGCTCTGTGGGAGAAAGATGTGGCTGGCTGCTTCTGTAAAGATTACAGCGTTGGAAACCCTGTGGGGCAGTTCTACACTGTCCTATACGGTCCTTATGAGTCAGAATTGACTCGATGGCGATGGGTTTGGTTTTGGGGTATATAAACGGTACACTACATTGCTCTAATTTCTTTACATCGCCTCTTAGAAATTTTAACTGAATGATCCTCATTGTCCACTATAGTATTATGAAAAGGAAAAGCATGTTGACAATTGATGAAGATGATGAAGTACCTGAGAAAGTGAAATCACAAGTGCTGTCAGAGAAAACAAGGGTGGTGGTATTCGTCGCCAGAATTTTATTCCTTATATTTTTTTCTGCTGAGTTTTCTGTAAAGTATCTATTCATTGTTATCCACCTCAGTTCTCTATTTTGCAGCCTGTACTTTATGCCTACCTACCTGTTTCTGTGGAGTTGATTCTGACTCATAGCAACCCTATAGTAACTGGTGGATGCAAACTGCCTACCTTTTGGTTAGCAGCCAAGCTCTTAACTAGTGTGCCACCAGGGCTCCCTATACCTACTGAGTCAGCTGCATACAGGCCCTTCCATGAGAGTGCTGTGTTCTTCTCTTTAGCAATCAAGTCTCTAACAAAATGTTATGGTAACATTTCCTTAGGTGAAGAGTGCTAGGCTATTAGGAACACTCTAAGTCAATATAAACAAAAACTAATGGTGCTGAACTTAAGGTTCTTGAATTTTCTACCATTGTCGTAAGACAAATCTAAGACTTCTGTGACTTATACAATGGGAACATGGTTGAGACATGCTTTAAAATCTACCTACTTCAGACAATAATCTTGCCTTCATTATTTGTTATTAGTATTCTTTCTATTACATTATTTGTATTACACTTAATTCCAAAAACACATCTAAAGCAATTACATTGAAAACATACATAACTCCATCAGTTGCCATCAAGTCAATGGCAACCCTACATGTGTCAGAGTAAAACTGTGCTCCATAGGGTTTTTAGTGGCTAATTTTTTGACAGTAGATCATTAGGCCCTTCTCCCAAGGCACTTCTGAGGGAACTCAAACCTCTAACTTTTTGTTAGCAGCCTACTGCATTAACCATTTGCACCACCAAGGGACTGTCATACATAATTAGACCATTATAATGGGGGGGGGCAAAAAAGACTGAGCATCCAAAGTAATTGTTCTTAAACTTCTGTGAGAGCTTGATGAAAGTTATTGTCTCCCTAGAAAAATATACATATGCGTGTTTTAGCATCCAAAGTTATTTAAAAAAAAACAAAACACCCCTTGAACAACTCCTCAATACAGATTAAAACTCCAGCTTGAAGGCAATAAATAGTTAATATGTTCCAAGACCAGAGTTGCAAACTCAAATGCCTGGGAGCCTAGGCAGATTACAGAGTGAAGTGCACTGGTAGAATTGTGGTACCAAAGATAGGGCCTGAGGAGAACTGGACAGGAACCTCATCTAAGGAGAGCAGCTGTTCAGCAGCTATTCAGTTCCAGCCTTCTATTGCCAGATGGCAATGTGGCCTTAGTACCGTAGCCAGAGCTTTCAACTTTTCAAGAGAAATCCCAACTCCAGATTTTTGTGTAAAATTCCTCATTGAGTAAATGTTGGCAGGTAATTAAATTTGTTTAAAATGCTATAGAGAAAACAAAACAAAACAAGCAAATAAGGGACTTCCGGCAAAATGGTGCTTTAGGCAGAAGCACCACGCCGTCCCTCCACAGCAAAGATCCGAAAAACTGAGCCGAACAGAGAAAACAACAATCCTGAAACCCTAAAACATCAAATTAAGAGATAACTCAGCCAAGCACCAAATGGAGTGAGAAAACTGACAGAGAAAGGAGAGTGAGGAGAGATTCATGCAGAGGTCCCTTATCAGCTAACGCAGCGTGGATCCGCCATCTTGGGTATGAGAAAGCAGCTTCACAGAGCTTCCAGCGGGAGACAAAACAACCAGTAATTTGCGATATTTGCTTTCCCACGCCCCACCCTTCTTCACCCCCACTAAGCCTCCTCTGCTTCCC
>NW_004443953.1:25377955-25402356 GCF_000243295.1 Trichechus manatus latirostris
GTGGAGTTGTTAACCAATGTCATAAAACAATATGTGTACTACTGTTTCATGAGAAACTATTTGTTCTGTAAGCCTTCACCTGAAGTACAATAAAAAAAATTAAAAAAAAAAACAAGCAAATAAAATAAAAACCCATAAATGTAGCTGAAAGGTAAGTGTTTGAAACATAGGTATTCTGTGTAGTTTGAAAAAAGATTTATACTGTTCAGAAAATAAGTTTTCCGTGGAAAAAAGTTGATATTGTCTAATAGAAAATTACCTGAAAAAGTGTTCTTCTTGAAACTTCATCTTTGCAAAGTAAGAGCTACAAGAGTACCTGAAGATAAGGCCAAGCCTTTCCTAGGGAAGCAGCTTTGGGTCTTCTTAAACCAATGAATATGTACATCATTAAAGACACAGTTTTCCATGGAGGAGAAGATTTGTCCTAAAAATCACTGAGAGTAGTAGTTACAAATCAGTGTCTTCAACCTTTAAAGGCTATGTGTAGTATAGCTACTACAGCATATTTGTTTTTGAGCAGACTTCATGCTGATTAGCCAACCAAGGTCAGCTAGCTGCAAAATGTTTCCTCAGATGACTCTATTGAACCATGAAATGGAATTATTTAGAATTTTCCACGCAAATGATAAACAGCATCTGCATAAAACAATCATTTTGTTTCTGTCACTAAGGCAACACTAAAGGTTTCACTCTACTTGACTTGGGCAAATTCCCAAATAAACCTAACATGACTATATTTCTCAGAGACTTTTTCTCTCCCAAGTGGGTAGGTACTCTTGATGACATGGATCAAAACTCTCTTCTTAAGGGTGCACTGGAATCAGTAGGAAAAGAGTACAAATTCTACTCAAAATTCATTGACATAAGTATGTATAAAATAAACCATTGAAAATCTCCCCTAGTGTCAGCCAACTTATTCCTGTTTCCCAAATGTTACTTTGCCACTGAGAAATAGTGAAACAAAAGATAAATATCTACAGCCTACTAGTGTTACCCCTGTGAAAGTGCAGAGGTCTGGTGATAGCAGAATACATTAAAAATAACGCCCAGAAAACAAGAATCCAACTCTGAGTTGGGAAATACTGAGAACATGTCTGATATTTGGTAGATCAGAGCACTGATACCAGGAAAATCAACAGAAAGTGTCATGAAAGTGCATAGGACAAGAGGTGGTAATCTTGGGAGGGCAATTTGGAAGGTGACTTGTCCATCAGAAGTTTGGTGTAAAATAAATAAATAAACAAACAAACAAATAAAAGGCAGGCATTAAGGGTCCCACACAAAAAAAATAAAATAAAATCACAAAATTAGAAAACACATCAACCCTCTCAATTCAAAAATGAGACACGTGTTTATTTTAAAAGTACTTTAATGAACCAATAGAGCAGGTTGATCTTGAATTAAAAAGTCTACAAACCCACTCAACTCCTCACACCTGGTCACATTGAATCGCCTCATGTTGTTTTCCTGGAAAATAAGCAGCATTTCAAAATGAACAAATAATGTCAGTGAATGGCCATACAAAGGTAGTATAAGAAAATATTTCTTGAGCATCAAATATTTTATAGGACGAAAACCCCCCTCCTTCCCTCAACAATCATGAAATGAGCAGAAAATTGTAACACTAACTCCAACATAAAATAAACATTCTTAAGCAAGAATTTTCAGTCACAAAAAAATCAAATATAAAATTTAAACTCATATTAGAAATGGACAAAAAGAAGATATTAAATAAAAATTGGCCAAATCAAGAAGTGAAAAAGAGTAAAAATTTTTTCAGACATAAAGACCAACTACAGGGTAGATAAATTAGAATAGATTTAATGAAAAATATAATAAGGAATATTTAGAAGAGGAATTCAAACAACCAAATGAATTAAAAACAAAATAGAAATGTAAAAAATGATCACAGACAAAATATTAGGTTAGGAGATAGACAACAAGGATAAAAAAAAATGTGTAATTGGACGCAATACTGGGAAAGTCAGCACAACTTGACCAAGGCAAGGTTATGGAAGCTTCATAGACACGTCCAAACTCCCTGAGGGATTGAATTACTAGGCTGAGGGCTGGGAACCATGGTCTCGGAAGACATCTAGCTCAGTGGACATAATATGGTTTATAAAGAAAATGCTCTACATCTTACTTTGGTGAGTAGCATCTGGAGTCTTAAAAGCTTGTCAGCAGACACGTAAGATATTCCAATGGTCCCACCCAGTCTGGAGCAAGGGAGAATGAAGAATACCAAAGACACAAGAGAAAGATTTTTAGTCCAAAGGATTAATGGGCCACAACTACCACAGCCTCCACCAGACCGAGTCCAGCACAACTAGATCGTGCCCGCCTACCACCACCAACTCCTCTGACAGGGATCACAATAGAGGGCCACTGACAGATCTGGGAAAAATGCAGAACAAAATTCTAACTCACAAAAAAAGACCAAACTTACTGCTCTAACAGAAACTGGAAAACCCCCAAGAGTATGGCCCCCAGACACCCTTTAAACTCAGTACTGAAGGCACTCCTGAGGTTCACCCCTCAGCCAAAGATTAGACAGGCCCATAAAACAAAATGAGGCGAAATGGGCACACCTGCCTAGAGGCAAGAATGAGAGGCAGGAGGGGACAAGAAAGCTGGTAATGGGGAATCCAAGGTTGAGAAAGGGACAGAGTTTACATGTTATAGGGTTGGCAACCAATATCACAAAATAGTATGTGTATTAATTGTTTACCGAGAAACTAATTTGCTCTGTAAATCTTCATCTGAAGTACAATTTAAAAAAAAGAAATAAAAATAAATATGTGTAATTGGAATCTCAGAAATAGAAAAAACTCAATGGAACAGAATAAATATTTAAAACCGTATCACAAGAAAAGTTTCTGTATACACATAGGATATGGTAGACAAGGATGAGCCTTAAATTTATGAAAGATACTCATCTGGTTTCAAAATTATAAAACTGAAAATCATAACACTGAGACCATTTTGCATCTAACAACTTTGTAAAAATTCAGAAATTTAACAACACATGTTGTTCGTTAGGCTGTGATAAGGAATAGGCAGTCTTATACACATCTCATTGGAGTGCAAATTCCCTTTGGAAGGGTATTTCACAATATCTAATAAAACTACATATGCACTTACTTTTGGACCAGCAATAAAACCCATTGCTACTGTGTCGATTCCAACTCATAGTGACCTCATGTGCTACAGAGTAGAACTGCTCCATAGGGTTTTCTTGGCTGTAATATTTATGGAAACAGTTTGCCAGACCTTTCTTCTGTGGAGCCTCTGACTAGATTCAAACCCACAGAACAGGTTGGTCTTGAATACATGATTTTGTTGTCTATCTTCTAGACCTAAAATTTTGTCTCTGATCCTTTTTTTTACGTTTCTATTTTGTTTTTATTCATTTGGTTGTTTGAATTCCTCTACTAAATATTTCTTATTATATTTTTCATGAAATCTGTTTTAATTTATGTATCCTATAATTGGTAAAAAGACACTCACAACTGCTTGCACCACCCATTGAAAATATGTCACTACACATATGAAACATATGTACAAAGCTCTTCTCTACATTAGTAGTATTTGTAGTGGCAAAATACTGGAAACAACCATACGACCAGCAATTCCACTCCCAGGTATATACCAAAAATAATTGTAAGCAGAGACTTAACCAGATATTTATAAGCCAATGTTCACTGCAGCAGTATTCGCAATAGCCAAAAGGTGGAACCAACCCAGTGTCCATCAGCAGATGAATGGCTAAAGAAAATGTGGAATATATGTACAATGGGATATTATTCCATAATAAAAAGGAAAGAGCTCTAGTGCATGCTACAGCATGGATGAACTTTAAAAACATTATGCTAAGTGAAATGAGTCAGACATAAAAGGATAAATATTGAATGACTCAGTTTATATGAAATATCTACAATAGACAAATGCATAGAGACATAAAGCAGGCTAGTGGTTACCATGGGCTGGGGGGAAAGGAGAATGGAAGTACTTAATGGGTACAGAGTTTCTGTTAGGGGTGATGAAAAAGTTTTGGAAACATATATGGTAATGGTTGTGCAACATTGTGAGTGTGATTAATGCCACTAGATTGTACACTTATAAATGGCTGCAATGGCAAATTTTATGTTGTGTATATTTTACCACAATAAAAAAGTATTCTGGAGACCATCTAAATGTGCATGCATAGGATGCTGGTTGCATAAACTTTGGTGCAGCTATACAAACTAATACTACACAGCTATAATATCATATGAGAATGTAATATCCAAACTCATAAGCAATGATCTCCAGAATACACTAAGTGAAAAACAAAACAAAACAAAACCCAAACCCATTGCCACAGAGTCAATTCCAACTCATAGCGACCCGAGTACCATCTATATGTTTAATAATTTACTCTATCCTGCAACACTTACAAAAATAGATAATCGCATATGAATGTACATGCATTATATATGTATCCTAGTACTGAGAGGGCATAGAAACAATAGCATCCCAGCAGCAATGAGCACCCCTAGTATCCATATGTTGGATATGGAACCATACCATTCTCCACTAAAATGAACAAATTATCCTTGAAGAAATGGCAGATGCCAGGTCAAAGGCAGAGAAAGTACAAGATGAGTCAAGTATCTTGTACCAAGTAGGAATCGGAATATGTCAAAAGGATACCAAAACCAGCTTAAAAGAATTCCCACTGGTGAAATCTGGAAAAAATTTTCAACATTAAGAAAAATAATTATGGTAATGGGTTATAACCTGTTGAATCTAAAAACAATCCAAAAAACTATACTAATACTCAAGAAAAAAAAAGGGAGAGAATGGAGTTGTATTAATTAATGCCAGTTAATAAATGTAAAAGGAATAGTGAATTAGAAAATCACCATTGATATGTATAGTGTATGTACTGATATATAAATATATATGCATTAATTGATTCAGACAAGGTTCACTTATGAATGCTTAAATCATCATGTGAAAGATACTGCAAACAGGATACTTGCACTTTCTCAGAAGTATTATCCCACCAAATACTTTTTAACTAAAAAGAGAAAAAAATAGTTTCTCTGTAAGGGAGGGATCTGGTGGACTCACCTTAACCTACTGATCAAATATTTGTTGTTAGGTGCCTTCAAGTTGGTTCCAATTCACAGCGACCCCATGTAAAATAGAACAAGACACTACCCAATTCCACGCCATACTCGCAATTGTTGCTGTGTGAGCCCATTGTTACAGCCACTGTGTCAATACATTTCATTGAGGCTCTTAACTCTTTTTTGCTGACCCTGTACTTTGTCAAGCATGACGTCCTTCTCCAAAGGAGCCCTGGTGGTTCAATGGTTAAGTGCTCAGCTGCGGACCAAAAGGTCTATGGTTTGAACCCACCAGCCACTCCTCAGGAGAAAGATCAAATATTGCATCATAAATAATCAGTCAAATGCACTGAATGCATATCCCGATTCAATACTGTGAGTCTGAATCAACTTGGCGGCAATGGATTTTTTTTTCTTTTTTTCTTTTTTTGTGTAACTACACATAACATTGAGAAGAACAGGTATTCTAGAACACTTAACTGTGTTCATGCTGAACCTGTACATAGACCAAGAGACAGTCATTCGAACAGAACAAGGAGATACTGCATGGATTAAAATCAGGAAAGGTGGGCATCAGGGTTGTATCCTTTCAGCATACTTATTCAATCTGTATGCTGAGCAAATAATCTGAGAACCTGGACTATATAAAGTAGAAAACAGCATCAGGATTGGAAGAAGATTCATTAACAATCTGCAATATGCAGATGACACAGCCTTGCTTGCTGAAAGTGAAGAGGACTTCAAGCACCTACTGATGAAGATCAAAGACTACAGCCTTCAGTATGGATTACACGTCAACATAAAGGAAACAAAAATCCTCACAACTGGACCAATAAGTAACATCATGATTAATGGAGAAAAGATTGAAGTTGTCAAGGATTTTTTTTTTTTTTTTTTTTACTTCCATCCACAATCAACGCTCACGGAAGCAGCAGTCAATAAATCAAATGACGTGTCACACTGGGCAAATCTGCTGCAAAAGACATCTTTAAAGTGTTAAAAAACAAAGATGTCACTTTGAGGACTAAGGTGTAACTGACCCAAGCCATGATATTTCCAATCACCTCATATGCATGCGAAATTTGGATGATGAATAAGGAAGACTGAAGAAGAATTGATGTCTTTGAATTATGGTGTTGGAGAAGAATATTGAATATAGCATGGACTGCCAGAAGAATGAACAAATCTGTCTTAGAAGAAGTACAACTAGAATGCTCCTTATAGGCAAGGATGGGGACACTTCATCTCATGTACTTTGGACATGTTATCAAGAGGGACCAGTCCCTAGAGAAGAACATCATGCTTGGTAAAGTGGAGGGTCAGCGAAAAAGAGGAAGACTTTCAACGAAATGGATTGACACAGTAGCTGCAACCATGGGTTCAAACATAGCAATGATTGTGAGGGTAGTGCAGGACTTGGCAGTGTTTCATTCTGTTGTTCATAGGGTCACTATAAGTTGGAACCGACTCAATGGCACCTAACAACAACAACACATACTATTCTTGTTTAACTGAAATTTAGTTACTAGCACAAAGTTTGTCGTTCTGTGGGGGCTTACATGTTGCTGTGATGCTAGAAGCTATTCCACCAGTATTCAAATACCAGCAGGGTCACCCATGGCAGACAGGTTTCAGTTGTGCTTCTAGACTAAGATGGACTAGGAAGAAGGACGCAGAGGTGTACTTCTGAAAATAATTAGCCAGTAAAAACCTTATGAATAACAGTGGAACATTGATACAGTGCAGGAAGATGAGCCCCTCAGGTTGGAAGGCACTCAAAAGACGACTGGGGAAGAGCTGCCTCCTGAAAGTAGAGTTGACCTTAATGACGCAGATGGAGCCAAGCTTTCAAGAGCTTCATTTGCTGATGTGGCATGACTCAAAACGAGAAGAAATAGTTGCAAACATCCATTACAAATCAGAACGAGAAATGTAGGAAGTATGAATCTAGGAAAATCGGAAATTGTCAAAAATAAAACGGATCACATAAACATCAATATCCTAGGCATTAGTGAGCTGAAATGGACTGGTATTGGCCATTTTGAATTGGACAATCATATGGTCTACTATGCCGGGAATGACAACTTGAAGAGAAATAATGTTGTACTCATCATCAAAAAGAACATTTCAAGATCTATCCTGAAGAACAACACTGTCAGTGATAAGAAAATATCCATATGCCTACAAAGAAGACTAATTATCATGAATATTACACAAATGTATGCAACACCCACAAAGGCCAAAGATGAAGGAATTGAAGATTTTTACCAACTTCTGCAGTCTGAAACTGAGCAAACATGCCATCAGGATGCATTGATAACTACTGGTGATTGGAATGAGAAAGTTGGAAACAAGGCTAGAAAACATGGCCTTGGTGATAGAAACAATGCTGGAGATTGCATGATAGAATTTTGCAAGATTAATGACTTCTTCATTGCAAAAAACCTTTTTCACCAACATAAAAGGTGGCTATAGACCTGGATCTCGACAAATGGAATAACAGGAATCAAATTGACTACATCTGTGGGAAGAGACAATGGAAAAGCTCAATATCATCGGTCAGAGCAAGGCCGACTATGGAACAGATCATCAATTGCTCATATGCAAGTTCAAGTTGAAACTGAAGACAATTAGAACAAGTCCACCAGAGCCAAAGTATGGCCTGGAGTATATCCCACTTGAATTTAGACACCATCTCAAGAATAGATTTGACACTTTGAACACTAATGACCGCAGATCAGACAAGTTGTGGAATGACATCAAGGACATCATACGTGACGAAATCGAGAGGTCATTAAAAGACAGGAAAGAAAGAAAAGACGAAAATGGATGTCAGAAGAGGCTCTGAAACTTGCTGTTGAACATTGAGTAGCTAAAGCAAAAGGAAGAAATGATGAAGTCAACCTGCATTATGCAGATGACACAACCTTGCTTGCTAAAAGTGAAGAAGACTTGACATACTTACTGATGAAGATCAAAGACCACAGCCTTCAGTATGGATTACACCTCAACGTAAAATAAAAATCCTTACAAATGGACCAATAAGCAGCATCATGATTAATGGAGAAAAGATTGAAGTTGTCAAGGATTTCTTTTTACTTGTGTCCACAATCAACACCCATAGAAGCAGCAGTCAAGAAATCAAGACGCATTGCATTGGGCAAATCTGCTGAAAAAGACCTTTTTAAAGTGTTAAAAAGCAAAGATGTCACCTTGAAGACTAAGATGCGCTTGACCCAAGCCATGGTGTTTTCATTCACCTCATATGCATGCGAAAGCTGAAGGATGAGTAAGTAAGACCAAAGAAGAATTGATGCCTTTGAATTGTGGCATTGGCGAAGAATATTGAATATACCACGGACTGCCAAAAAGAATGAGCATATCTGTATTGGAACATGTACAACCAGAATGCTCCTTAGAAGCAAGAATGACGAGATGGTGTCTTACATACTTTAGACATGTTATCAGGAGGGATCAATCCCTGGAGAAGGACATGCTTGGTAAAGCAGAGGGTCAGCAAAAAAGAGGAAGACCTTCAACAAGATGGATTTACACAGCGTCTGCAACAACGTCTCAAGCATAACAACGATTGTGAGGATGGCGCAGGACCAGGCAGTGTTTCCGTTCTGTTGTACATAGGGTCGCTATGAGTTGGAACCAGCACCAAGACACCTAACAGCAACAAGCTATTAGCAAATAGTAGGGCAAATCTGATTGAGGAACAGTGCATAAGACAATTTACCTAGAAATCGTAAGATTATGAGAAACAAACAGACAAAGGTGGAATAACTATTCTAGAATAAAGGATATAAAGAAACTTGAAAGCCAAAACCAATAAATGATATTTTTTAATTGGTTCGTAGATTTAAAAACAGAAATAGCTCTAAAGGACATTTTTTAAATCATTGGAGCAATCTGAATACGGACTTTATATTAAAAAATATTGTATGAATGCCTAATTTTTCCATGATAGGGTTATTATGTTTGTGTGAGAAAAAAATCTTATTCTTAAGAGATTCATGATGGAGTCCTTTATGAAAAATGAGATAGAAGGTAAGAGCTCTGGAAAAAAAAAAAAAAGCAGCAATTCTTTCATTCCAGTTGGTTAAAACAAAAACTAATTCTGTAGTAAAAATTTTAAATTGTATAGTGGCTTAAAAGAGTGGGAGCAAGAACAAACCAGAAATATAGTAGGAGTGCTGGGCAGCACCAAGAGCCCTCTTGATGTTACCTGTCAATCAGTCAGGAATTTAAAGTGGGAGGAGTTTAAATGTTTTTGTGTTTTTCTCCAGCCACATTCAGGCCTCAAGTTCAGGCAGAGTAGATGGAGAATTTTACTTAAGCAAGGCTATGGTTTCACCTGACAGACTTTGTCATCAGGAAATCCACAGACAGGTTAACAATTTATGAAAGGAAGGATTACAATGAGGGGCCACTGGACTGAAGGTCAGTTGGGATAGGGAGCTATGGCCTCGGAGTGTTTTCCTCAGTATTACTTCCCATTTTTTCTGTCTTCCAGACCAAGATACCTACATCTGAGCCTCACTAGGTCACAATGATTCTACCTTCTAAACATCTGTCCAACCTGGATGCCTTTTCCATTTTTGTTGTTGATAGTTGCCATCAGGTAGGTTCCAACACATAGTGACCCCATGTACAACAGAATGAAATATTGTCTGGTCCTGCCCCATCTTCATGATTGTTGGTATGCTTAGGCCCATTGTTAGTGCCACTGTGTATTTTGAATTCCTTTGAACCTAGGGTAGTCATCGTCCAGCACTATATTGGACAATATTCTGTTGTGATCCATGGAGTTTTCATTGATTAATTTTTGGGAGTAGATGATCAGGCCATTATTCCTAATCTGTCTTAGTCTGGAAGCTCTGCTGAAGCTTGTCCACCATAGGTAACCTTACTGGTATTTGAATAACAGTGACATAGTTTCTAGCATCATAGCAACATGCAAGCCACCACAGAATGGCAAATTGAAAGACAGGTGGTAGGACTTTTCCATGGTTATTTATCTCCTGTCTTCTTATCATCCATTCTCTTCTTGTTTCACCCACAGAATGATCTTTTGAAATTACATATCTGACCATGTTGCCCTGCAGTGGCTTCCCCTGCTGTCAAGGTCAAGGTCATACTACTACATTTGGATCCCTGAGGCTCAAACCTAGGCCCCAGGGTCCCCACACCAAACTACTCTCCAGTCAGTCTAGGCTGCTTGTAATTTCTCTTTCACTGCATTTCTGTATCCATGTACATACTGTTTGCGCTGCCAGCAATATCTTTCCCTGCTCATGGCCTGTGGAATTCCTGCTCATCATTCAGTACTCAGCTCAGAGGCCATCCCCGCCGTGACATTCAAATGCAACTCCTCTGTGACTCACTGTGATCATCCCCCAGTAATCCACATAGGTAAACCATCCTGTTCTCTGACCTCTCAGAGAATCTTGTGAGTATTTCTAATGCCACTTTGTTTTTATTTTGTTGTATCTTTTTCAAGAGTTTTGACTTCAGACAAAACTGGATTTAAATTCTGTCTCTGAATTTATTATCTCTGAAGCTCTAAACATATTTCTTACCCTCTCAGTTCCTCAGTTTCTTTGTGTCAGTTAAAATAGAGACAGTAAGATGTATTGTCTCAGTCCCTATCCCCACCACCATCATTTCTGTAATTTCTTTCCCTTCAACAATAGAACTGAACTGCCTGGAGGGAAAAGGATATCCCCAAACCATTTCCATGATGAGGCAGACTGTCTGCAGGGAATTTTTTAACTGCGGATTTTAGTAACAATAACTACTATGGCTAACACCACCACTAACTGATCATAAACAAAACTAAGAACAATGAGGAAATAACAACAATAGCAAAAACAGTAATTATGTTCTTCTGAGGAGATGGAGATTTTCCAAAAAGTGTACCGTTCATAAAACCACTCCTTCGTGACTTACGCAGCACCAACATGCAGAAGAAGTTGAGCAATGCGCTGTGAAAAGAGGAAACTCTTATATTTACTCCTTCAGTGTTTATGTGTCTTGTGTGTTGGGGGAGGTATTAGGAAAGGCCATTAGTGGTAAAGACAGCCTCTGTTCTGTGTTGTGTAACTTATTGTCATCAATGACAGCAAATGCATCTCAGCTCCAAATTTTCAGTCATGGGCTCAGGGCGGTTAGCCCCTGGTGATTATCTAGGGTAATATTGCATGCTGCATTTCTCTTGCTTTTAGTGGCAAAGCCTTTGATTTTACTCTAGTAGCACTAATTAATTATGCATGACAATTGCCAAGTAAGAGAAAGATTTTATCCTAAATTTACAGAGATGAAAAAAAGGTTAAGTAACCTTATCAAGGTCACACAGCAGGCTATTAACAGAGGCAGGCATAAGCCCTTTGAATATTCACCAGTGAAAAATTTAATATTAAAAACAAGTTTTCCCAAAGTACCATCAAATGTAATGAACGCTGCATTTTGTGTCTAGAATGAGAAATAAGAATGCTCTGAGGGAAAACAGTGAAATGACTCACTGTTGGTTCTAGCTGAAAGGAACACACTGTTACAAACGTTCCTGTGTTTCTGTCCACATTCTAAAGAAATTCTGAAAAAACCTTTTACAATTTGTAAGGTTAAGATATCCCACACTATTATAAAATAGTCTGTAGTCAAAAGAGCCCTTAGCTGTCCTTGGAGTCAAAAGAACTGGGTTTGAGTTCTGACTTCCATTGTCACCTGTGTGACCTTGGACAATCACTTATTCTTTCAGAGCCTCAACTCGATTATCTATAAAAATTAGGACAATAAGACAATAACCCCAAGGTTATTGTGAGGGTTAAAAGGGATAACTGAAGTAAACACTGTGCAGATTGCAAATTGCTATAAAAAATAAGAGATACTATTATAGAGAAAGAACATAAAAGTATTATCTCAGTTAGGAATTGATAAATGTATAAATGCAGCTTGCGATTTCACTTAGTTTTTAAATAGAAAAAGTCCAGCCAAATGGAAATGGAGAAATGAAGTCAGGAGGGTTTGGCTACCTTTAACTGCATAGGAACAGTTTGCCCTTTCGGTTCTGAAAAAATCTGTTCCTTACTTGTTGTCAGCCAGTCTAATATAATAAATCCTGAGGGATGTGCTGAACTAATTTGGCCAAGGTTTTCAGCTTAGGGCTAGAACTCTTGTGAAGCAAGCACTCTGATCTCGAGAAACCACCGTGAAGTCATTAGTGTCCATATTTAGCAGATCAGCCTCTGATTTGAGTTTTATTGCAAGTAATACCTTTGATATATTTTTCATGTTAGCTGCATTAAACATTAATATGTGAATGCCACAATAAAAGGTGCAGTTTTTCATTAAATAAATAAATAGGCACCAAACTTGAACAAGAGGAGAATGGTTTTAAATCAGATTTTATATGGGGAGGAAAACAAACCATTGTTTAATACTCGTAAGGACTCTAGATGTGACTTACAGGAAGGGGAAAAGGTCAGATGGAAGAGATAAAATCCTTGACGTGTCAAGTAACAAACTTCATTTCTGCTTTGTTTCTACCACTGTGAAACTTATAATACAATCAACACAATCCCTTCAGTGCATATTTCATGCAAAAGGAGAATTCAGCTGAAAACTGTAGGTGAGTCACAGCTATAAAGACAGCATTATCCATACAAGCAACAGCCCAAAGATTTCTCAGTGAACACTTTATTGTTGTTTTTGCCTTCCAACAATTTGAGAAATGGCACTACATTTAAAAGGAGGGATATAAATGTAGCACGTCACAAAATTTTTTCAGAAAAAAAATCCTAAATGTATGCCATTAGGAATAACCCATCGTTCCTGTATGGTAGTGCCGAAATATGGTAGTGAGTAATGCAATTTTAAAAAATTCTGTTAAGTCTGAGTAGTTTTTAATAATAACCTCTCTCCCAAAATGAGAACATATAAAAGTGTGGAGTATTTTTTTTTTTTTCAGAAAATATAATCTGTTTTTATTAAAACTACCACATTCAGATGTGAACAGAAATTATTTCTGGTAATATGATGATGCAACCATAACCAAAGCATTGTGGTTATTTTAGATCAAAATCGACAATTTTGGAATTTCCAGTGGAATTGATTGGGCAATTGCTTTGCCACTCTAACTTACATATAGTGAACTTGGATTTTAAATTTCTGAAAAGGTGGGTATTTGTGTGCAGAGCAGGATGGGGTGGTGGAGAATGTACGCCTGTGTTTGTGTGTGTCCTGTTAGAAAACAAACCAACTTTGACCATGGTTTTCACAAAATACCTATAGAAGCTGGGAAAAAAATAAAAAGTTTTCAAAGGGAAACTGGGTGGGTTGGAATGGGCGAGGGAAGGCTAGTGGAGACCTTGAAAAAAGAAGGCGTTTTTTCTTACGAAGTCATTTTTTGTGAACCAAAGAAACAAACGTGAGAATGGAGGTATGAGGCAGGCTAGGGAGGCATTTCTGAGATAGGATCAATTCCATTTGTATCTACTGGATGTGGAGGGTGCAAAGAAAGGATAGATTTCAAAATAACCCCCATGTTTCAAGTTTAGGGTTAGGTAGAAGATTGACACCATCAACTGAATTCTACATATAAGAAAAAGCCATTCAGGAGAATGATTATAAATTCTGTTTCCAGTGGGTTAAATTTGGTGTCTGTAAGTCAGCCCATCTGTCAGTTTGTCATACTGTGGTGGCATAAATATTGCTATGATGCTAGAAGGTATGCCACCGATATTTCAACTACCAGCGGGGTCACCCGTGGTGGACAGGTTTCAGTGGACACCCATCAGTTCCTTTGCTGTGCAGCCATCTGTTCTGTGTGCACCCCTCTGCTGCACACAGGGTGGGTGCTCAGACTCAGGGAAAAGCGATAGACTGTTGAATAGTATGAGCACTAATTCTAATTTCTCCAGGATTCCTTTGCATCTTTCTGGTTTATAATCTCAGCAGATTCTGGCCTATCGGAGTTAATATCACCCAAGTATAAAGACATTCTGCTCTGATCTCTGGAGTTTAGCTATCAACAGAGAAGGGTTCACACACTGGATTGTCACTAAACACAACAGCAGACTGCAGATAAGGCCTCTGACAGCTCATTATTCACCTTCACCTGCATCATACCCACAACCCAGAGAATGATGCTCCCTCCTGCAGCCCTTACCGGGGGTACCCCCATTACCTGGAATAAACCTAGGCAGCCCCTACCAGTGGCGGTGCCTTCCTACGCAGATATATTATACCTGCATTCCTTCTTTCCCCAAATAAAAATAGTTTTAAGCAATGTGTACCTTTGACAGAATTCCTGCCTTGTCATATTCCCCAAAATACGGAATATACCTTTTGCTATTTTCACCTTGACTTTGTATGCAACTATACTCCTTTGTCTTTCCACTACATAAGCTTATCACTGTTTTACACCACAAGTCTCCTGTCACAGTCATCTGATAACTTAAGTTGTCCTAATGGCCTTCCTAAACACCCTCTGCAGTACAATCTGTTCCTCTTGGCACTCACAGCACCACCCGCTTCTTTGGGTACATTCTGCTCATAATCCTTCCTGGCACTGTCATCACGCCCCAGTGCAGGAGCTCATAGCACCAATGTTCAGTGGCTGCCTCCATGAGAGAGAGGCTATGTGCAGTATGAGGTACAGCAGGCTGCTCATCCAGGTTCTAGGCTGATGATCACCACATCCTTATTGCAGCCTGAATGACTTGTGAAAGTGCCATCTGAGCACATCTGCATGGTTATGCACCTCTAATTTGAGAATCCAGCGCAGAGAAGCAAAGAGTCCTAGAGTGAGGCACAGCCAAATGGCTTTGCTCTTCTTAATATGATGACAGATCTATACAGCGGGCAGCAAGCCATTGCTAATGCTGCTCTTGGATGGAGTAAGTTTGAAAACAATACCAATAATAACTTCTGTTCTACAGTCAGTCAGCAGCATGTACTGAGCGCCCAGCCAGTGCAGGTGCCTAGCTAACAGCACAGGCTTCAAACAAGGAGGACATCGTACCTTTTCCAAAGAGGGCCACCAGCACAGCCAAAATGTCTTCCCAACACCACCAAAAAACCTATTCTCAATAAACGTGATGATAAGTTGATCTAGGTGATCTTTACTTCTCCCTCTCATTTTCCCACTGAACTTTGTATCTTTATTAAATCATTCTTCTGGGTTATCTTTCCATCAGCCATTTATGTAGTTGCCTCTTCCCTTCCATGAAGTGCCAGTCTGGGAAAGGTGGGGACCATAATTAGCTCCTTATTTGTGCTCATCCCCAGGTCTCACACAGCTCTTTGCTCACAGTGGTGCTCACTAAATATGTGACTAACTAAATTCCAGCTCTAACATTCTATGACTATTTTAAATTACGGAAAAGGGTCTCTTTCCTCCAACACGTCCCCTTATTTTATCAGTAGATAAACTTCTGCCAATAGATTTTAAACAATTATATAATAATGAAGCTATAAAAAGCCTTATAAATTATTTAATCCCAGGCCAGATCCTTTTTGATGAATGATACAAAAGTGCCAAAAGCCAAGAGAATTTTTTAAGGTAACAAAGTTCATTTGTGGCATAGCCATGACTAGAACACTGGTTTTCTCTTTTCCAGTCTAACACTCTTCACACTCACTATGCTACGACCCCCCTGAGCTGTTTGTTGCTACTATTATCTCCATCATGCTGCAAAAGCTCAGTTTTCAGGACTCCTAACTCACAGATACGCCTAATAAATAGTGATAGTTCTCCTTTATTTTGCTTTCCTATCAGCATCCAACGCTACAGCCTTAAAAGGCACAAATCAGAAAGAACTCTGAATCCACTTTCCCAAGCCTCTCAAGCTTAGATAAAAGAAAAGTTCGTTTTTTGTTTTTTTTTTCCAAAAAGCAAAAATCCTTGGGGGGGAGAAAAAGTCATTAAGAGAAAGGCCTTGGGCTGGACTACGTAAGATGCAACCCTTTCAATGGTGTGACTGGGGGTTGTGGTTAGTCACTTGTTCAGCCTCATGGCAATTACTATCAGGAAGTTATCCTGCCAGTGTCCACTGAGGTGGCAAACAGCTTGCTAAGCTCTTTTCTGTGGTCTAGTATAAGTTTGATCCAAGAGGAGAACTGAGGAGGGAGGAGAACACTTAGAAGAGTATCTTGCTTAGAATAGGACTAGTCACAAAGGGATGTAACTACTTATAAAAAATTTCTGTTTAAAATCTGAATAATATGATAATTATTAGTTTATAACATTGGTTCTCAAACCAGACTGTAGAGTGGAAGCCACAAAGAACTTTAAAAATACCAATACTTGGGCCCACATTAGATAAGTTAAATCAAAATCTCTAGGGAGTGGGCCTGGGCATTACTATGTTTCAAAAGCTCCCTGGTGATCTTAACAAGTAACTAGAGCTGAGATCACTGGGTTATACCTTGGTGATTCCTTTATGTTGATCACCTAGTCCAGGTGTTCTCAATTTTTTTTCATTGTCCAATATATGCCTGAAATTTTGGAGGATTCCTTCTTTCAGTAACAGAGGCTCAGTAAAGCACTGAAGGGGGCAGAGGAATAGTTTGTGAGTGTAATAAGGTAGATATTCTCTAGGAAAGCTTTTCAGAATCTCATCAGGGAAGGAAAGGCAAAGAAACCTTATGTGAGTGGAAAAAAATTCCTCTAGATGTTTCTCATCACCAATCCCCTTGATAGCCATAGACCTTTCCCAAGAATTTTCTTTTCCTGTTTGGCAATATGGAAGTAACATGTAATTCCATCTCATTTCACTCCATGAAGCCCTGGTTGCACAGTGGTTAAAAGCTTGGCTACTAACCAAAATGTCAGCAGTTTGAATCCACTAGCCACTCCTTGGAATCCCTATGGGACAGTTCTACTCTGTCCTATAGTGTTGCTATGAGTCAGAATTGACTCAATGGCAATGGGTTTGTTTTTTTGTTTTGTTTTGTTTCATTCCATAGTGTGGTGCTGAAAAGTATTAAATAAGGCCCTTTGTTTTCCTTGATGCCCATTCAGATCAAGTCTGGTTTTATTGTTTTTGGCCAAAAGCTGTCGCACAGCCTGCAGAACGAAAGTCTGTAACCTGATCTTCCAGGTGAGTTACAGGTTCTAAGTGAATACCTAAGCATGCTAAGGAAAATAAAAAGTATTATTTTCGAGGCAATTTTAAAAATAAATCATCACATGCATTACATTGTCACATCTAAAATAGCTTTAACCGATTTTTTAAACAGTCATTTCAAAGATAGATTCTGAATTTTTTTTTTAGTTGTCTGTGTTAGACAAGAGACAACTTATTTTTTGTTTACTGTATTCACCTTGTGTAAACACTAGTTGAAATTCCTTTGAAAAACATCTGACATGGATCCTGGCAGATTAAGTCAGAAAAAAAAAAAAAGTACAAGACTCGCCTCATCGAGCCTCCAAATGTAGGCCCATTGGCTGGAGGAAGATGTCAGACGGTCATGAAAGTGTGAGTTTGGGAAGAACAATAGTGTCCAGAGAGACTAAGCGTCCCCCATTACTTTGGTTCTCTAGTTTCATCTTTCTTGAATTCTTAGGGAAAAGGACATTATATGAACAGAAAATATCAATTACACAGGAAAAAAAAAGAATCGATGCAGCCATGGAAAGTAAATATGCAGTTCAGGCAATCTCATTAAATTAAGCAAATTCCAGAACATTTTCTCCTCAATTATCTGTTTTGAGTTAGTACAAGTTTGTCATGAATTATGGTGATTTTTCTTAAAGATCAGTATACAAACTAAAGAGTTGAATGTAATTTTAGTATAACTAGACTGGTCTTATTTGTTAAACAGTATTTTAAGAGATTAGCTTAAAAGGGGAAAACAAACTAAAAACAATGTAGTTAACTCAGTACAAGAAATATTTTGTTTAATTAAAAAAACATATCCTGGAACATTTACCTGGAGGTGGGAAATGTGATTTAAGTTCAAAATGGAGCCCGTATCTGTTCTTAAGGAGTGCCCATCAAGTGTCATTTGCTCAAGCAACACTTCCACAACCCTGCAGACCAGGTCAGGTTCCTTGTAACACTTCCTCATAGCATCCTGCGCTTCTCTTTTATAGCACTTTCTGCAGCTGTAATATGTTTTGTAATGAATCAAGGGGTGTTGTCCTCAAGAAAATTAGCCACGTCAGGGAAGTCACTGTGTGGTGTTCACCAGTTAACATTAGTTTAAATTCAAATTTTTACATTTATAAAAAGTTTATTTCCCTTGTATGAAACCTTTAATTCACCTTCTATTTTATCAAGGCCTAAGACCTGGACTTTAAAAAATTGGAATGTCATAATCATTCCCTTATTAATCAACACTTTAATTTACTTGTTAAAACAGAAATTTACAGCCAATATGACCTCAATCATTAAATCATTACTCCAATCTTTCTTCCAATAATATTTCCTATTGAAGGAAAAATCATTGCTAAAGGTAAAAGTAATCATCAAAATCATGGCTTGAGTATGGCAGAAGCTATAGAGAATCCTGCCTGGCTAGATAGTTGTTTGATTTTTGATTAAACAAAAGGAAGTGGAGTCATTGCTGAAATCTGTTTCCAAGAGCCAAACATTTGAATCTCCATCACTAGTCGTTATGCTTCCTCCTCAGATCTAATTTTCAAACTAGAAAAGTAGAGCAGTGCTATCTCTAAGGAGTTATATTATGTACACTTCCTGGGCCTGAATGACATTCTAGTATTAGGCATTCACTTCTGAGTAGACAACCTGTCTCAAAAGAGTTCTGTCTACCGAACTATGTTACTGATTTTCAGCTCCATCTCTCTGCAGGTTTAATGGTGATAATCCAATAACGAATATGGTTTAGAAAGAAGTTGCTACCTTTGTAGTTCTGCAGACTTAATGTGGTCTATAGAAATCTATTCTCTAGGCGTTTGGCTAATTGCAATCTGTCATTGAGGTTAGCATGTCTCTTTGTTCTTGCAAAATCAGTTGGTATAAGTCATTAACTTTCTATTAGACCAGCATTAGTGGATTCAGTGTGTTGATCCCTTTCTGATAGAAAATTTATATGCAATAAATAATTTAACATTAAAATTTACATTACACAGTGTGATATCAGGGATTATTATCTGGAACAAATTACAGGCAAAAAAATCATTTGTACAATTTCCATACACCAAAAATAGGGTTTAGAAAATCACCATTAACCCAACAGACCATTAAATCACAATAAGCATTATTAATTCAAAGGAAAAAACTATCAACTCTCTTATTTAAACATTGACACAAAATTATAAGTTACATTTAGAAATTCAATATGTTTTGGAATTAAAGAAAAGCCAACAAGAAGGAAAATTTTCACAAGAGCTTTTGAATGCCCCTTAACAAAGTTTCAGTTCTTAACTGTGAATGGGACTATCATTCTAGATAAAATAGAGGAGACTCAATTTGAGCATACATCAGAAAAACATGCAATAACCTATGTCAGAAGAAGAGCAAGAACTTTGATGTTACTAGAAGAATAAAACATATATACTTTTCTAGCTTTAGAATTATTATGACTGTGTATTTTTTTATATCAAAATATTTCCTTTCCCAATAGAAATTCTGCTAAAACCGTCAGCTATGATCAGTGACCTCAGTAGGATTGGTGTCACTCAGTGCAGTAATTCATGGTGTCACCCCCCCATGCTAATTACCACAACATTGTAGCTAAAACGCAAGAAAAATTGACAAAATCAGCGACTATAAAAACACCGGCAGCAATGAAAACAACAAGGGATGCTTGTAATGCATGCGGACGAAACCATGTGATTCAAAGCATGATTGTAATTGAGTAATAATGACAGTTCTGACCGGAGTGCACTAGAAGGTTCAAAAAGTAAATTAGCACAGAGTTTTAGCCTTGTAGGTATATTGATACATGTAAGCTGGGCTTATGAAAATTTTTTTTGTTGTTATATCTAACTACAGAGATATTTTTATAAAAAGTAATAAATTTCTGCCGAAACACTGCACAAAAACTTTATAGACAGTCATTTTGTTGTCACTCCCTCTGACAGTATCAACTGGTGCAGTCCACACCCCCCATACACTCCTAGTGATGCCACTAACTACAATCAAGGACAATATATGATAATGCAGGTAAATTCTCAGAGATGCTTTCTAATTTAAGGCTACTACTTGAATAAGAAAATAAGAAGGGAAAATGCATTATTGCCGCATTAATCAATTAAGGAAATACTATCAAAATGGAGTATATATGTGTAATATTAAAAAAAAAATTTCCCTAACTTGGGTCAAGCATCAGTAATTTAATTTACAATGCTTTTTAAATAACATCAGTATAATTTTTCTCTCAGCTTTCAGAGAGGGTGTAAACAACACTTTCTTCCAGGTTTAGCAGAGAATTTATTGCCAAGTCACAGAACTTATCAACAAAACAACTTTCAGAAAAGCAGTGTGTCAGTGTGTCACATCAGAAGTAGTAAGGGTGGCAACTGTGTGATAGGAACATGTCCAAGGAATCCTGATTCTAGTTATCACCTATCCGGGTCAGTTGGCACCTATGGCATAATGGAACCACCTTGGAAGACATTATCTGAGCAGAGTGCCATAGACTTATTTCCTCCTTTGCCCTCTCCTCCAAAATCACAGAATTAGTGGGTGTGGACCCTTCTGATTTCAATTGCAAAAACATCAAAAAATCCCTTGTTCACTCTCCTTTCTCTAAATCCCATTCTAGGTGAGATACGGCAACCAGCTGTTGGAGTCTATGTGTGCTTTCTGTCCGGAGGGCTTTGTTGGATCTAAAGTATCATACTGGACCAGGGAGAAGATAGCAAAGAACTGGCTCTGGTTCTGACATTAGGAAGAAAGTTGATGGCTCGAGATTTAGGGCGTGTCTCTGCTCCCAACAAAGAACTAGTATTTGTATCTTTCAGTGAACAACAGGCTGGTGTCCATTAAAGTTGTTGGTTGTTGTTGAGTTGGCGTCAACTAATGGTGACCTTGTATATAACAGAAAAAACACTTCCCAGTTCTGAGCCATCCTCACAATTGTCGATACGTTTGAGCCTTTTGTTGCAGTCACTGTATCAATCCATCTTACGGAGGGGTTTCCGTCATTTTTGCTGACCTTCTACTTTACCAAACATGATATTCTTTTCTAGAAATTGATCTTTCCTAATGACATGCTCAAAGTAAGGAAGACGAAGCTTCACCATCCTCACATCTAAGGAGCATTCGGTTTTATTTCCTCAAACACTGACTTGTTTGCTTTTCTGTCAGTCCACAGTATATTCAATATTCATTGTCAACACACCACAATTCAAATGCATTGATTCTCCTTCTGTCTTCTTTTTTTATTGTCCAGCTTTCCCATGCATATGAAGTAGTTGAAAAGACCATGGCTTGAGTAAGGCGCACTTCCGTCATCAAAGTAACATCTTTGCTTTTTAACACTTTAAAGAGGTCTTTTGCTGCGGATTTACCCAGTGCAATACATCGTTTGATTTTCTGACGGCTGCTTCCATCGACATTGATTGTTGATCCGAGTAGAATGAAATCCTTAACTTCATTTTTTTCTCCATTTGTCATGATGTTGCTTACTGGTCCAGTTGTGAGGATTTTTGTTTGCTTTACATTCAGATTTAATCCATACTGAAGGCTGTAGTCTTTGATCTTCATCAGTAAGTACTTCAAGTCATCTTCATTTTCTGCAAACAAGGTTGTGTCATCTGCATACTGCAAGTTGTTAACGAGTCTTCCTCCAATTGCAATGCAGCTTTCTTCTTCATATTGTCCAGTTTCTGGAATCATTTGTTCAGCATACAGATTGAATAAGAATGGTGAAAGGATACAACCATGTTGCAGATTTTTTTCAAATTTTGGAATTGTCGGTATCCTCTTGTTCTGTTCCAATGACTGTATCTTGACCCATGTACACATTCTGCATGAGCACAATTAAGTGTTCTGGAACTCCCATTCTTTGTAATGTTATCAATAATTTGTTACGATTTACACAGTTGAATGCCCTCATGTAGTCGGTAAAACCCATGTAAACATCTTTCTGGTATTCTCTGCTTTCAGCCAAGATCCATTTTACATCAGTAATGATATCCCTCATTCCACATCTTCTTCTGAATCCAGCTTGAACATCTGGCAGTTTCCTGTCTATGTACAATTGCAGTCATTTTTAAATTATCTTTAGCAAAATTTTGCTAGCATGAAGTACCCATTAAACCCATTGCTGTTGAGTCAATTCCAACTCATAGTGACCCTACAGGACAGAGTAGAACTGCCATATAGGGTTTCCAAGGTTGTAACCTTTACAGAAGCAGCCTGCCATATCTTTCTCTCGAGGAGCAACTGGTGGGTTCAAACCTCCAAACTTTCGGTTAGCAGCTGAGTGCTTAACCACTGCACCACCATGGATCCTTTAGCATGAAGTAGAGAAATCAAATATAGGGGTGTCAGGGGAAATCACATGGAGCTAATGAGATAATATAGGGAAAAAAACTTTGAAACCTGATTAAGAACAATCAACATTTTTGTGGGATTTATAGTTTACAGTGTAATTCCCTTCTTCTTCTGTAAAGAAAAAAAAGATAATAAGATTACCCATCTCATAGGGTTGTTGTGAGAATAAAATGAGTTAAAACTTGTAAAGAATCTGGAACAGTGCCTAGTATATAAAATATTATTGTGTATCTATAATGTATGTTAATATTATTTCTGTCATTATTAGTTGTTTTTGAATGCCTCTACAACTTTGACAATATTGTATTGTATGTATTATGTATGTTAATATTATTGCTGTCATTATTATTAGTTGTTTTTACACTCTCCCACAACTTTATCATCCCAATGTTACATAAAAGAAGACTGAAATCTTCTATTCACAGATTTTGTGTTCTTTCTGATACACCAAACTGTGAAGGTTTTGTTTGTTTGTTTTAATTTGTAATCATTAGCACAGGTGATGTTTTATTACTTTAATACTGGTTACCTAATACATTCCTCAGAGTGTAGGTTACGCTGGAAAAGCTTCAACATAACAGGGGCTTCATATACCAAAAGTTTATTTCTCAGTCGCAGAACATAATCCATGTGGATTGGCAGAGGGTTTGCCCCTCACGATAGAGGCTCTGCCATGCTGATACAGGCACTACCATGTTGATGAAGCCCCGTCATCTTGTGAAACATCCTCCATGTTGATGGAGGCCCTTCCATGATGATGGAGGCATTTTCATGTTGAGGGAGGCTCCAACTCACTTCCTAAGCCAGGAACTCACGTTTGGGTCTAGAGGCACTAGCTCCTTTGCCCAGCCTCTGGCATAGGGAGTCCCTGGATTTGTAGTGCTTTTCACCCTCACCCTTTACCCTATATCACACACCCTCATTAGAATAAAATGGGCAGGGCATTCACCTGAAGCCCATTTTCACCTGTAGCAGCCAAGTGGGAGCTGCAGATTTGTGACATTTGACAACCAACTCCCCCTAAGAAGGGGCCTCACTCACCCACACCAGGGACCTGAGGGCTGGCGGTACCACCCACTCCATCTAGGCACCCATGACAGAGGCCTGAGAATTAGTGGCGCCTCCCAATCCCTCCAGCCAACGAAACCAGGTGCCCAAGGACCAGCTGCATTACCCACCCCCACACGTGCTCTATCATATAGGGTCATGCCCTCCATCTGGGCACCCGGGGACAGCCGATAGCCCCTTACCTTCCCTCCGACATCTCCCCCTACTGCAACCAGAGAACTATGTCTACTCCAAATACCCCCATGTAGCCTTGCCTTCCCAAGACTGTAGGTGAGATTCTTCACACCACACATTCAGTGACTGACAACCCGGGCACCTGTGCCCTGAGCAACTGGTAAGCGGCAGAATACACACACAACACCCAACCCAATGACCAGGGAGAATACCCCCTGTACCCTTGGTCAGGTGACTAGCAGGACAGATTCATCACCTCACCAAAAATCTTTGCCAACATCTTCAGCATCCCTGCAAGAACAGAACAGTGAACAGGCTCCTGGACTCACACACCTAGTAACTGCTCTGACCACCTGGAGACAGGAAGTGAGAGCTTCAATGACACCAACGACTGGAGTAGCACACATACCCAGCCTTCTTTGACATATCAAAAGAAAGCAAAAATAAGAGATGCAGTAAACATGGCAAGAATCAAACACTGGAAATAACAAATGTTGGAGGGGCTGCGGGGAGATGGGAACTCTTATGCACTGCTGGCGGGAATGCAAAATGATACAACCATTTTGGA
>NW_004443953.1:25403768-25432535 GCF_000243295.1 Trichechus manatus latirostris
GTGGGGTTGTTAACCAAGGTCATAAAACAGCATGTGTGTTACTGTTACATGAGAAACTATCTGTTCTGTAAGCCTTCACCTGAAGTACAATAAAATATTAAAAAAAAAAAAAAGAGATGCAGTAAACAAACATACAATAAATAAGTATAATAACTTACCGATATCTCGGAGGCAACAGTCAATATCAAATCACATAAAGAAGCAGGTCGAGATGGCTCCAGCAAGCACCCAAAATAGAGAATTAGAAAACCTTCTGGAGAAAGTTAAAGCAATGGAACTACCTAATAAAGAATTCAAAAGACTAATATACAGAGCTTTCCAAGAGATCAAGAAGAAATTCAGGCAAAACATTGGCCAAACCAAGGAACACACAGACAAAGCAATAGAAGAATTCAGGAAAAAAATACAAGAACAAAATGACAGAAAAACTGGCTACTAGAAACCGTACACAAACAACAACTAGAAATCCAAAAGATTAACAACAAAATTTCAGAATTAAACTACTCAACAGAAGGTCATAGGACCAGAATTGAGACAACTGAAGTCAAAATTAGTGAGACTGAAGATAAATTCTTTGACACCAATTTATTTTAGGAAAAATCAGAAATAAAAATGAAAAAAATGAAGAAAGCCTAAGAATTATGTGGGCTACTATCAAGAGGAAAAACCTGCAAGTGACTGGAGTACCAGAACAGAAATGACAGAAAACAGAAATAACAGAAAACAGGAATAACAGAAAACACAGAAAATTGTTGAAGTTTTGCTGGTGGAAAACTTCCCTAATATCATGAAAGATGAGAAGATATCTGTCCAAGAAGCTCAATGAACCCCATACAGGATAGACCCCAAAAGAAAGTCACCAAGACATATTATAATCAAACATGGCAAAACAAAAGACGGAAAAAGAATCCGGAGAGTGGCTAGGGAAAAATGAAACATCAGCTACAAAGGAGAAGAAATATTAAAGAGAGTTCCCTGGTTGGAGAACCAAACATCAGGCAATAATCCAAGAGTAGGGCACAGGACAGATCAACCACATACCAACCCAGGGAGGGAATTCATAAAAACAAAACAAAGTAAAAAGACTGAAAATAAGGAACCAGAGAAATCAATATATAAACAATGACAACATCAAAACAAAAACAAAGGAATAAACAGTGTAGTCGTAGAACTTCCATATGGAGATGAAGTCAGGGTGATATTAGGAAATAAAAGACTGGCTTAAACCTAGAAAAATAAAGGTAAATTTCAAGATAATCACAAAGGAAGCTAAGAAACCTACCCATGAAAATTAAAAAGAAAATAATAATAATAATAAAGACTCAGCAAAAACAAAATCAACAATAATGAAAGAGATGAAAAAAACTCAGCACAGAAAGTTAAGCAGGACAAAGAAACTGTCAACACTACCAAAAAAAAAAAAGAATGACAGCAGTAAACTCATACTATAAATAATTACACTGAATGTAAATGGCCTAAATGCACCAGTAAAGAGACAGAGAGTGGCAGAATGGATTTAAAAAAAAAAAAAAACCCACAATCCATCTATATGCTATCGATAAGAGACACACCTAAGCCACAAAGACAAACACACTAAAACTCAAGGGATGGAAAAATATACATATCAAGCAAACAGTAACCAAAAAAAAGAGCAGAAGTGGCAATATTAATCTCCAATAAAATAGAATTTAAAGCAAAAACCACCATAAAGGATAAGAAAAGACACTATATAATGATTAACGGGTCAATACACCAGGAGGACATAACCATAACAAATATATACGTACCCAATAACAGTGCTCCAAAATACATAAAACAAACTCTAACAGCATTGAAAAGATAAATAGACAGTTCTACAATAATAGTAGGAGACTTCAATACACCGCTTTTGGTGAAGGACAGAACATCTAGAAAGAAACATGACAAAGATACAGAAGATCAAAATGCTACAATCAACCAGCCTCATAAATATATACAGAACACTCCACCCAACAGCAGCAAAGTATACATTCTTTTCCAATGTACGTGAAATAGTCTCCAGAATAGACCACATTATAGCCCACGAAGCAAGCCTTAACAAAATCAAAACCATCAAAATAATACAAAGCATCTTCTCTGATCATAATGCCATTTAACAGAAGAAATCAATTTTTAAAAAAATCAAGGAAAAAAAATCAAATACATGGAAACTGAACAACACCTAGCTTAAAAACTACTGGGTTATAAGAGAAATCAAGAATGGAATAAAAAAAATTCATAGAATCAAATGAGAATGAAAACACATCCCACCAGAACCTTTGGAAGACAGCAAAAACAGTGCTTAAAGGTCAATTTATAGCAATAAATACACACATCCAAAAAGAAGAAAGGGCCCAAATCAAAACATTAACCCTACAGCTGGAACAAACAGAAAGAGGGCAGCAAAAGAAGCCCTCAGGCACCAGAAGAAAGGAAATAATAAAGATTAGAGCAGACATAAATGAATAGAGAATAGAAAAACAATAAAAAGAATCAACAATCCAAAGGCTGGTTCTTTGAAGAGATCAACAAAATTGACAGATCAACAAAATCTACCAACCATTGGCCAAACTGACCAAAGAAGACAGCAGAGGAAACAAATAACCCAAATAAGAAATGAGATGGGCAATATCACAACAGATCCAACTAAAATAAAAAGGATCATAACAGAATACTATGAAAAATTGTACTGCAAAAAATTTGAAAACCTACAGGAAATGGACAAATTATAGAAATACACTATCTAAATTAACACAAACTGAAGTAGAAAAACTAAACGGACTCATAACAAAATAAGAGATTGAAGAGGTAATAAAAAAAAAAAAAACTCCCAACAACAACAACAACAAAAAGCCCTGGCCTGGACAGCTTCACAGGAGAATTCTGCCAAACTTTCAAAACGAGTTGACACCAATACTACTCAAGGTATTTCAGAGCACAGAAAAGGGAGGAATACTCCCTAACTCATTCTATGAAGCCAGGATAAGCCTGATACCAAATCCAGGAAAAGATACCACACAAAAAAAGAAACCAATATCTCTCATGAGTATAGACACAAAAATTATCAACAAAATTCTAGCCAATAGAATTCAACAGCATACCAAAAAAATAATACAAGTAGGATTCATACTAGGTATGCAAGGATGGTTCAACATTAGAGAATCAATCAACATAATTTATAACATAAATAAAACAAAGGAAAAGAAACACATGATCTTATCAATTGACTCAGAAAAGGCATTTGGCAAAGGACAACACCCATTCCTGATAAAAACTCTCAGCAAAATAGGAATAGAAGAGAAATTTCTCAACATAATAAAGGGTATTTATACAAAACCAACAGTCAACATCATTTTAAATGGAGACTGAAAGCATTCCCCTTGAGAACAGTAACCAGACAAGGATGCCCTTTATCACCACTGATATTCAACATCATGCTGGAAGTCCTAGCTAGAGCAATAAGGCAAGAAAAAGAAATATAGGACATCCAAACTGGTAAAATCCGAAACCCGTTACCATCAATTCAATTCCAAATCATAGCAACTCAATCAGACAGAGTAGAACTGCCCCATAGGTTTCCAAGGAGTGGCTGGTGGGTTTGTACTGCCAACCTTTTGGTTAGCATCCAAGCTCTTAACCACTATGCCATCAGGCTCCCCAAATCTGTAAGGAAGAGGTAAAACTATCTCTATTTGCAGATGGTATGATCTTACACACAGAAAACTCCAAAGAATCCACAAGAAAGCTACTGGAACTAATAAAAGATTTCAGCAAAGTAACAGGATGCAAGATTAACACACAAAAATCAGTTGGATTCCTCTATACTAACAAAGAGAACTTCGGAAAGGAAATCACCAAATCAGTACCATTTACAATAGCCCCCAAGTAGATAAAATACTTAGGAATAAATCTAACCAGAGACATAAAATACCTATACAAAGAAAACTACAAAACAGTACTGCAAGAAACCAAAAAAGATCTACAGAAATGGAAAAATATACCATACTCATGGATAAGAAGACTGAAAATTTGTGAAAATGTCAATTCTATCCAAAGCGATCTACAGATACAAGGCAATCTCGATCCAAATTCCAACAGCATTATTTAACAAGATGGAGAAACAAATCACCGACTTTACGCGGACAGGGAAGAGGTCTCAGATAAAGCATTACTGAAGAGGAAGAACAAAATGAGAGGCCTCATACTACCTGATTTTGGAACCTATTATACAGGCATGGTAGTCAGAACAGCCTAGTACTGATACAACAACAGACAGATAGGACAATAGAACATAACTGAGAATCCAGACATAAATCCATCCATCTATGAGCAGTTGATATTTGACAAAAGGCCAAAATTGATGAAACAGGGAAAAGTCAATCTCTTTAACAAACATGCTGGCACAACTAGATGTCCATCTGTAAAAAAATGAAACAGGACCCATACCTCACACCATACACATAAACTAACTCAAAATGAATCAAAGACTAAATATAAAATCTAAAATGATAAAGATCAGGGAAGAAAAATAGGGACAACATTCAGGGTGCTAATACATCACATAAAAAAGATACAAACTATAACTAAAAATGCACAAACACCAGAGGAGAAACTAGACTACTGAGAGCTCCTAAAAATTAAGCACTTTTGCTCATCAAAAGACTTCACCAAAAGAGTAAAAAGACAACTTACAGATTGGGAAAAAAATTTTGGCTACAACATGTCTGACAAGGGTCTAATCTCTAAAATCTACAAGACTGTAACATCTCAACAATAAAAAGATGGATAATCAAATTAAAAAATAAGCAAAGAATATGAACAGACATTTCACCAGAGAAGACATTCAGGTGGCTAACAGACACATGAGAAAATGCTCATGATCATTAGCCATTAGAGAAACGTACACCAAACTACATTAAGATGTCATCTCACCCCAACAATCCAAAGAACAAAAATCAGAAAATAGAAAATTTTAGAGAGGTTGTAGGGAGACTGGAACTCTTATACACTGCTGGTGGGAAAGTAAAATGGTACAACCACTTTGGAAAATGAAATGGTGCTTTCTTAAAAAGCAAAAAATGGAAATACCATATTATCCTGCAACCCCACTCCTAGGAAACAAGAACCATGAATAGACATATGCACACTCATGTTCATCACAGCACTGTTCACAATTAGCAAAAAGATGGAAACAACCTAAATGCCCATTAACAGATGAATGGATGAACAAAGTATGGTACCTATACACAATGCAACGATAATGAATAATGACGAATCTATGAAACAGCTCACATGGATGAATCTTGAGGGCTTTATGCTGAGTGAAATAAGTCAATCACAAAAGAACAAATATTGTACGAGACCAGTATTATAAGAACTCAAGAAAAGGTTTACACACAGAGAAAAAGCATTTTTGATGGTTACAAGGGTGGGAAGAGAGCGGGAGGAGAAATCCCTAACTAGATAGTAGACAAGTGTCAACCTCTGGGAAAGGAAGGACAACACACAATATAGGGGAAGTCAGCACAATTGGAGCAAAGCAAAAGCATAGAAGTTTCCTAGACACATCCAAACACTTTGAGGGACTGAATAACTGGGCCTGGGGGCTTGGGATCATAGTCTTGGGGGACATCTAGGCCAACTGGCCTCAACATAGTTCATAAAGAAAATGTTCTACATCTCATCTTGGTGAGCAGCATCTGGGGTCTTAAAAGCTTACAAGAGGCCATCTAAGATAAATCTATTAGTCTCATCCTGTCCAGAGTAAAGGAGAATGAAGAAAACCAAAGACAGAAGGAAAATATTAGCCCAAAGGATTAAAAGACCACATGAACCAGAGACTCCACCAGCTTGAAACCAGAAGAGCTAGAAAGTGACCGGCTACCACAACCCACCGACCTAACAGGGATCACAACAGAGTCCTGGACAGAGCCAGAAAAAAATGCAGAACAGAATTCAAATTCACACACACACAGAAAAAAAAAACACCAGACTTAGTGGTCTGACAGTGACTGGAGGAACCCCTGTGATTATGGCCCCCTGACACTCTGCTATTCCAGAACTGAAAACATTCCCAAAGCCCACTTTCAGACAAAGATTACTTAGGCCTATAAAACAAAATAATAACATATGCGACAAATGTGCTTCTTAGTTCAATCAAATATATGAGACCAAATGGGCAACTCCTGCCTAAAGCAAGATGCGAAGGCAGGAAGGGACAGGAACTGGAGGAATGGGACTTGGGGTATAAAGGCGGCATGTGCTGTCACATGGAGTGGATTACAACCAATGTCACAAAACAGTATCTCTATAAATTTTCAAATGAGAAATTAGCTTGAGCTGTAAACTGTCACATAAAATACAATAAAATTAAAAAAAAAAAAAAGAAGGCCTTTCACCAACAAGGAAGCCTCACCATACTGTTTTAATAATAACTATCACTACTATTGTTATTACTAATAGAGTTAGCATTTTTTCCACGTTTATAATGTATGAAACACAGTGCTAAGGCTTTCAAATATGTTAGCCTATTTAATCTTTGCCTCTATCATATAAGGTAGATATTCTTATTTTCATTTTAATAATGAAATGACTAAAGCCTGGAGAAACTAAATAGATTTTCCAAAGTCACACAATTTAGGAAATGTTGAGCAGGAATTTGACAAAAGGCATTCTCTCTTGCTTTACCATGTCTGTGTTTCCAAACAGCTTGTTACGCTCTCCTTAATGCCTAAGTCATGTTTCTTTTATCCTAATGATTCAACTCTTTTTTATTTCTCACAACAAAATATAAAATTTAAAATAACATGTTCCCTAACATATGTCACCACAAACAAAACCACCTAAAGGGAAATTTATTTAAATATTGATCAACATATCAATACACCTCTACTTTAATACAAATGTCTCCCAATCAGGATCATCGGTACTTCCTATCCATTGTATGTCTTCTAAATTGAACTTGCAATAAAAAGCTGTTTATCTTTCCACATTTTTTTTTTATTCCTGACCAACATCAAAGTAAAAAACAGCTTACAAAAATAATTTTTAGTTTGATTTCATTATTTAAGTGTGTTTGCTTTATAGGTGTGAATGTGTTAAAAAATAAGTCCATAAAGATGTGCGCCAAGTCATGATCAATAGTTTCTTATAGGTGGGAAATATAAATAATAATTAATATGTTATATCTTTCCTTTTGTTCAAAAAATGTACATATATATAAAGGGAGAAAAAGTCATTTGTAGCTTTAAAATAAATTTTTGTCTAAAAGGGTTAGAGGTAATTGGTGCCCTACCTGACCCTGTGTGCATATTTCGTGGCACTGTTAGCAGGCTTATGCTCCATCATACCTAGGTCACAGGTCACACTGGACACTTCCCTCAGGTGAGAAGCACAGACTCTGAATAAATAAGTAAATAAATAAATAAAAGTTGAAAGCTAATAAAATTACCATCAACAGATCAACAGGATTCCAGGAGTGCCAAAGCTCAATAAAGGGAAAAGAGTCCATTTTTGCCTCATTCACTTTCCAAGGCAGACTGTTTGTACCTCATTGATTTTTCTTTCCTCATTGGCTAATGTTTGCCTGCTCATTTAATCTGAAGTTGTGGAATTAGGGATTGTACGGCAGTTCTTTAGCTATTTTCTGCACCTGTTTTTCAGTTTTTTTCACGTTAACCATTTATATTACAACAACCATAACTGCCACCTAACAGCTGAAGCTGAAGTTGAGTTCACCAATGCTTAACAGAGCTTTTATGCAAAACCTGCAAAGTAATTTTGAAAACAAGAATCCATGGGCATATGTGCTTGTTAACCTACCCCCTCCTTCCTCTAAATTACTCAACATTTCCAGCAATTCCTTAATTTCTTAGATAAAAATTAGGCATTTGAGAGTTTTTTTTTTCTCTTTTTAAGGGTCTTATGGAAAAACACTGGAGTGGCAAAAGCATGTGAGCAACAAAATAAGCCAAGTTATAAAGACTACAAAGAAACAACATTCATCATCACTGACATATGGTTATAAGAGTCTTCCTAGCAGACTGACCTTCATTTTTTTTGTTGTCTGCAAACGGTTAATGCTTTCCACTGTTCACTGAACGGTTGGCAGTTCAAGTCCACCCAAAGTCACCTCAGAAGAGAGTCCTCCCGACCTATTTTCAAAAAATCAGCCATTGAAAACCCTATGGAGCACAGTTCTACCCTGACACACATGGGGTCACCATGAGTTGGAATCAACTCTGCTGCAACTGGTTTAAGGATCAGGCCAAGCTCAACAAATCTTACACCCATCTGATGTTTTAGCATTTATCCCAAATATTTTCACTTAAAAATAGAATTGATTTGCCTTACTTCCTTTTAATTTTTTAACTCTTTAAAAAGTTAGTGAAAATGCTAGAATAGAGCAACTTACATGAGTCAGATTCATTCATTTAACAAAAATGTTATTGTATACCTCAGATGAGGCAGGGACTCTTCTAGGTGTTGAGTCTAAGCAAAACAGACAAACAAGCAAATGTCCCTGCCCAATAAGTCTTACATTTGAGTAGGAACAGACATAAAATAAATATATTTATAAATATACAGTGTGCAGAGAGAGAGGTGAATTGGAAAAAAAGTAAAGGGGGGTGGTGGAGACAGGAAGTGCCAAAATTCAGAGGCAGCTGAGTGTGGGGTGTTACCCTTTTAGATAAGATGGTCACTAATAGGTTGAAGGAGCTCTGGTGGCACAGTGGTTAAGAGTTCAGCTGCTAACCACAAGTGGAGGTTGGAATCTGCCAGCTACTCCTTAGAAACCCTATGAGGCAGTTCTACTCTGTCCTACAGGGTCACTGTGAGTCACAATCGACCTGATGGCAACAGGTTTGTTTTTTTTTTTTTTTTTGGATGGATAGGTTGAAAAGTAGTTGAATGATTTCGCTAGTTATTTTCCCCCTTATGTATAAACACATCTAGTCTTTTCCATTTAAAACACAAACAAAAATAACTGTAAACTCTGTTTCCTCTAACCTACTGCCCACTGTCTCTCCTTTTCTTTACAACCAAGTTTAATAAAGACAAGTTCACATACAGTCCGTGTCCATTGCCTGACTTCCCATTAACTACTAAAATGTCTGCAGTGTGATGGTCCCCTCCTCACCAAGAAAACTGTTCCAACAAGATTATCCATACTTCCTAATTTCCCATCTGCCTGACTTTCTCTTATCCTCTCTGTGTCATTTTCCACTATCAGTCACTCCCTTGTTGAAATTCTCTCCTATAACTTCCATACAAATTTTTTTACTTCTTCTTCTTTCTTGCTAACTTGTTTTTGTCAGACTTCTTTACAGGCTCTTTCTTTGTCCATGGGTGTCTTTACCCTGGTTCTTTAGAAAATAAAACTGAGGCAAGGATTAAGTGCTATTGCTTTATTTGGGTGGCACAAATCCACTCAGGGAGGGTGAGAAAAAGGGAAAGATTCATGAGCAGTGAAGAAACAGAGCAGTTTATTTAACAGATGCATTGAATTTGCAAGGGCACTCCTCTGGGAGGCTAACAAAAGAAATTATCCTTAGAGTAGCATATAGGAGAGAAGAAGGTAGAGGCTTTATCTTCTTAGCAAACTCATACCTCCTATTTCCTATTGGTTAAAGTCCACTTTAACCAGAAAGACGTTTACTTGTGTTTTATTGACTATGCAAAGGCATTCAACTGTGTGGATCATAATAAACTATGGATAACATTGTGAAGAATGGGAATTACAGAACACTTAATTGTGCTCATGAGGAACCTGTGCGTAAATCAAGAGGCAGTCATTCAAACAGAACACAGGGACACTGCGTGGTTTGAAGTCAAGAAAGGTGTGCGTCAGGGTTGTATCCTTTCACAATGCTTATTCAATCTGTATGCATAGCAAATAATCTGAGAAGCTGGACTATATGAAAAATGGGGTATCAGGATTGGAGGAAGACTCATTAACAACCTGTGTTATGCAGATGACACAACCTTGGTTGCTGAAAGTGAGAAGACTTGAAGTACTTACTGATGAAGATCAAAGACCACAGCTTTCAGTATGGATTACACCTCAACATAAAGAAACAAAAATCCTCACAAATGGGCCAATAAGTAACATCATGATTGTCATGGATTGAATTATGTCCCCCCAAAAAATGTGTGTATCAATTTGGCTGGGCCATGATTCCCAGAATTGTGTGGTTGGCCTCCATTTTCTGATGGTAATTTTATGTTAAAGAGGATTAGGGTGGGATTGTAACACCACCTTTACCCAGGTCACATCCAACATAAAGGGACTTTCCCTGGGGTGTGGCCTGCACCACCTTTTATCTCTCAAGAGACAAAAGAAAAGGGAAGCAAACAGAGAGTTGGGGACCTCATGCCACCAAGAAAGCAGTGCCGGGAGCAGAGCGCGTCCTTTGGACCGAGGTCCCTGCACAGAGAAGCTCCTAGTCCAGGGGAACACTGAAGAGAAGAAGACCGACAGAGAGAAAAAGCCTTCTCCTAAACTGTTAAAACGCAAACATGTCACTTTGAGGACTAAGATGCTTAAAAGAAAAAAAAAGTCTTTATGTTATGTTGTTCTCTGTCCCTCATTAACTTTTACTCATTTGCTCTAGGTCTGCTCTTTGGAGCCAAATGCAAGATATCTAATCAGTCTTCCAAGTGATAGTCCAAGATATTATAGTCAGTCCTAATTTGAATTCTTGCCTAAGCTAAATTTCTCCAGTTTCTGTACACTTGATTGTAGAATGTTTCTTGCCTGCTCACTTTCCAGTCATTTTCTTCTGAACCTGCGCTCCCCTGTCAGTGTCTCTACTGCTTTGTGATAGCCAATACTGGAGGCACTACAATAGTCACGTTATCACCACTGCTGGGAAGACTAAAACTATTACACCTACATTGAAGATAGTATGCTTCTGTAACACAACTCATCGTTTATTTTGAAGGAGAAGTCATTTGACACTGTCGCTTCATATTAAGCTTCTGGTTTGAAAACATCTGAGTTTTTATGTCTATGTTTTTCTGATTGTTCATTTGTCTTTCAATAGTGTTCCTGTTTAGCTGTGACTTACCCATCCTCCACATGTCCAATAGGTTAAGGTCATTTTTATAGAACTTGTATAAAGAGTTATGGATTTATCTCCCAAGAATTTCATTTCACTGTACCACCCAATAGTTCAGCCTAGTGAAGGTTGTTTAAAGTTCTGATTCTGTCACATTGGTCATTCCTCCAGCTTTCTTTCTCTATTTGTTTATAAACACACAATGAATATGCTAATGACGCATTAATAGACTTATCAGTACATATACTCTCTGAAATCCTTTAACCAGGTTTGTGCAACTCTATGAATCTAAAAGTTAAGAAATTGCATTTCTTAAAAAGATTCCCTAAGTACCTCACACGTCTCACTTTTCAGACTGGCCCACTGCCAATTAGCGTAAATTATTGAGTTTTTTTTGTAGTTATAGCAATGCAATTTGTCAGCAATCTGTAAAGTCATTTGCCACTGCATCTGGTCCTGACAGTTGGCAGAAGTGTTCATTTTCAAATGGTCTGGTTGACAGTTGATAACTGTCATTCAGTCAAATCCAGGGTACCCCCCTGCCGCACAGTGAGGCTTTCTCAAAAATGAGACTATGGAATCCAGTAGACTATTGAATCTATCCAGAGGCGACCCTGACAAATCATTTAACCTGTGTGTAAGTTACTCCCAACATCACTAAGAACACTAGCTCAAAGTGTCACTCACTAAAATATGTTCAATATTTTTAAAATCCAGCTTCCCTTTAATGATTTAATCCTTATGTTTATTACTATGAGGTTTTTGTTTTGTGTTTCCTAAAGAAGCCCCCGTTTATTTTGAGGAATAGAGCATTTTTCATCCTAAACCTGTTGCCGTTAAGTCAATTCCGACTCTTAGCAACCCTATAGGACAGAGTAGAACTGCTCCATAGGGTTTCCAAGAAGTGGCTGGTGAATTCGAACTTCCAGCCTTTTGGTTAGCAGACAAATGCTTAACCACTGCGCCACCAGGGATCCTTTTCATCTATCTGGTAATATTAAATCTACTTCAACAAATACAGGAGGGAGACAATTAGAAAGAGGTTGCCAAAGATAATGGTGGTCAGGAGTTATGAAAATGTTAGTGGAGAATGGATTGATCAGCTTTTACTATTTGTTTTTAGAGTCAATAAATGTTTGTTAAGCACCTGTCATGGAATATGAAAGTAATTGAGGAAAGTACTGGGGAAGACATATCAATAAAGACTTATTACCAGCACTCAAGGGATTTTCAATATAGCGAAAGAAAGAAGAGAAAAATAGTTGGCAAGCTAACGACAAATGAAGGAAAATACAACAAATAGCAATACACAGTATTTGCACAAAATTAATGGTCAAAGGAGATGCATAGAGGGTTAATGTTATGAGTTGAGAGCTCTGAGGTTGATCAGCATTGGTAGGATGGGTATGAGAAGATTTTTATGGGAGAGGAACTATTTGAGCAAAGCTTGGTGAGGATAGTTTAACTAAATAAAATTATAAATTATATGAGCAAAGAATAATAGAAACTGATAATTTGCATTCTCTAGCATTCCTTCTTCAATCAATAAATTATTGATTTGTATTGAACAGACATTCACTCAGCTGTGGTGACAACAAAAGGCCTAGAAGAAACATTCTATCCTCTTAAAGAGATTAAAAGAGACCAAGAAATGCATATGAAAAAGTCATTCAAATCGAATCAAAGATGATAAAATAATTACATAAAAATGAGTCCATTGGTATGGGAATCTATAATATCAGTGATAGAATGGATGACATGGTTAATCCAGGTGTGTGTATATATATATATATTTTATGTTAAGGTTTACCTTGAAATATTTACATTAAATTATTTTCAAGATTGGATTGCATGATATCTAATTTTAAATTCCTTGGAACCTGTTTCTAATCACTTGATTGCTGCTTCATTATTTTTTTCTTAAGAATGAAGAATTTATCATCATTTTTCTTTCACAGATGAGTTCCTATAAAGCTTTTGTTTCAAAGAAAATATATTATGGGCTGGGGCCCTTTATGTTGTCTGTTTCAAGAATTCTAATTGTTATTCAAGGGTCTCTTTAACATCTCTCTGTATAATGAAGAAGAGTATTACTCTTTAATCATTGCTTGATGGATTACAATCAGCATGTCTAGACAAAGTGAGTTCATGTTTTTCTCCCAGGAAAATTAGCAAACAACAGTTATGCAGCTTGTCCACTTTTTTGCAAGGGAAGCTTCAAGAGCTTCAGTACCCCAAGTTCTTGGAAGATGACAAATTGATTGATAATAATCTTCTGGCCTTAAATGACTTCAAGGTATCCTATATGCACATACAGGGTTACTACTACCAATGAGGCTGTTACCTTAGATTTCCTTTAGGCTTGTACATCTTTCTACTGACAGGAAGAGTACTGGGTTTGTAAGGATTATGCTGAATGAACTACTCCCTTGAATACACTTTGTTTGTTTGTTTGTTTCCTTTTTTTCTCCTTCCTAGCACTTAGCTTCAATAATGTGTTTAAGAAAATCTAATGAAGTCACTGAAGAAACAAAGGTATATAATTATTTATTAATTAACTATATTTTATCTATGTTGAGCTCATCTAGAAAGCTTCCTGAGTAGTATCTAGAAGGTGAACCAATCATACCTTCTCTTTTCTTCCATGTGATTGTTAAGATGCATGTTTTTATTCTAGGACAGTGTAGGTGGTAATTATTTGCTTTCTCTAATTTTTTAAAATTTTCCACAAGATCTTGTGATCTAGAATAAGAAACAACATATAAATAAAAACTCATAATCAGATGCAATAGAAACTATAATAAAAATGTCAATGTAACTGGGTTAATTCGAAGAGACTTTGGAGAGGAGATGACATTTCAAATGAGCTTTGAAAAATCAGAAGCTGTTCACCAGGTGAACAGAGAGAAGGATATACTTAAAGATGAGGTAAAAACAAGGAGGGATGATAAACCTTGGCATAGTCAGAAAGGAGTAAACATCCTGCTAAAGAGCTTAGAATTGGTGTTATAAGCAGAGGGGAGCCAATAAAGGTTTTTAGAAGATAGGTGGCATGGAGAGGTATACACATAGAGATACATCAAATGAAAAGTAGATGGGATAGGGAATAATAGCATCTGTATACATACAGATATTTAACTTTTTTACACAGCTGGTATGAATTTCCATGTCATACCTACAATCTTGATCTCCCTGTACAGATAGTCTTCCCACTTTTGTGGATCATGTGAAATAAACTGAGTTGTATCCTTTCACCATACTTATTCAGTCTGTATGCTGAGCAAATAATCTGAGAAACTGGATTATATGAAGAAGAACGGGGCATCAGGATTGGAGGAAGACTCATTAACAACCTGAATTATGCAGATGACAATCTTGCTTACTGAAAGTGCAGAGGACTTGAAGTACTTACTGATGAAGATCAAAGACCACAGCCTTCAGTATGGATTACACCTCAACATAAAGAAAACAAAAATCCTCACAACTGGACCAATAAGCAACATCATGATAAACAGAGAAAAGATTGAAGTTGTCAAGGATTTCATTTTACTTGGATCCACAATCAACGCCCATGGAAGCAGCAGTCAAGAAATCAAACGACGCATTGCATTGGGCAAATCTGTTGCAAAAGACCTCTTTAAAGTGTTGAAAAGCAAAGATGTCACCTTGAAGACTAAGGTGCAATTGACCCAAGCCATGATGTTTTCAATAGCCTCATATGCATGCGAAAGCTGGACAATGAATAAGGAAGACCAAAGAAGAATTGATGCCTTTGAATTATGGTGTTGAAGAAGAATATTGAATATACCATGGACTGCCAGAAGAACGAACAAATTTGTCTTGGAAGAAATACAGTCAGAATGCTCATTAGAAGCAAGGATGACAAGATTACTTCTCACATACTTTGGATATGTTATCAGAAGGGATCAGTCCCTGGAGACAGACATCATGCTTGGTAAAGCAGAGGGTCAACGAAAAAGAGGAAGACCCTCAATGAGATGGATTGACACAGTGTCTGCAACAATGGGCTCAAGCATAACAACAATTGTGAGGATGGCACAGGACCGGGCAGTGTTTCATTCTGTGGTACATAGGGTCACTATGAGTCAGAACTAACTGGATGGCACCTAACAACCACAACAACACAAAAGTAGATCTGGAAATAAACTGAAAGATCATTTGGTTCAATACTCTCATCTCCCAGATGAAGAAACTGAATAATAAATCACTGCAAAATTTAGCAGCTTAGAGCAGTAACTTTTTTTTTTTTTTTTTTTTAACTCATGAGCCTGTGTGTTGGCATTCTGCTGCCCTGGGCCAGACTTGACTGATCCAGGCTGGGTTCACTCATGCTTCCCTAGTCAGCTGTGGGGGCTGGCGGCTCTAACACGGTTTAGCTAGCACAATGATTCATCTCAGAGTCACATGATTTCTCTTGTAGTTTAGCCCAGGTTTGTTCACTGGGCTCCAAAAGACCACGAGAAAGCTGCAAGGCCACCTGAGACTCAGACTTGAAACCATTCAACGCTGTCTCTGACATTCTATTGGTCAAAACAAGTTACAAATATAGCGCAGATTCAAGCAGTGAAAAAATAAGCTCCATCTCCCATTACTGGACAGGAGGAGATACAAAGGATGAAAGCCATATTTGCAATCTAGCTACCAAACATAAAATTTATGGCCAACAGGGCTGTTTTCACCTCCAAGTAGCTTATATGTCAGTCTATCCATTGACAAAGCCAGAAATTAACTTTCTAAGTTCAAATTGATTTAAACCCATTGCCCTCAAGTTGATTCCAACTCACAGTGACCCTATAGGACAGAGTAGAACTACCCCATAGGGTTTCCAAGGCTGTAATCTTTACAGAAGCCGACTGCCACATCTTTCTCCCGTGAAGCAGCTGGTGGGTTAGAACTGCCAACCTTTCAGTTAGCACGCGAATTCTTAATCCATTGTGCCACCAGAGATCCTTTAAATTGAGTTACATCCCTCTATTTTTTTTTCTGTCACACACCTTGCTAACTTATATCCTTTTCTGTTGCACAGTTTTTTAAAAACATCAAACTTAAATTAGTAAAAATATTAGTTTTTATGAACCATTATGTGCTTGTATTAGTCATGGTGCAGCTTTCAATAAGAGTTTTCGGAAGGAAATGCAATATTACCAAACACTTTCTATATTTTGTCCAAGCCTGGCCAATCAACTTATGCACTCCTAAATTCTTACCTCAACACAGGAGAACAACAATCTTTGAACTTCTCTATAACCACTCAAACACAGCCCTCCTGTTTCCAAGGGTGTTTGTTTTCAAATGCTAGTAAGGACATAAAAATATGAATGCAAATGTATTCTTCTTTTTTAAAACAGATTTGGATCACCTTAGTATATTTTTGGAAAACTTGGTTCACTTCATCTTCTTGGCACTTCATTATACTTTACGAACACAAAGTCAACTCTCCTGCAACAAAGCGAAACATGGCTCTTTGAAATAAATGTTGTCATTAACAAGCCATGCCAGGCACGGTGACAGATTTGCAGCTGTAATGAATAACATTTCCCGCAAAGTTCTTCTGTCTGACAGAAAAGCTGTGACATTACTGCAGGCAACAGTGTTGAAAACTAAAAGATTGATTGATGCAAGTGGATAATTGAAACCTCAGTACTGCCACACGCGCGTCAGCCTAACAATCCAACTACTACTCTATGATAATATTTATCATGATACGGCCTCTCTCTGAATAAAAAAAAAGCACATATTGAAAGACATAGACTATATCCCATTAAATATGATTTAGAGGATGCCATCGTAGATGAGTTCATCAACAGCAATGAATTACACTGCTCAAACTTGTTCTGAAACTTGCATTTTAGTTGAAAATTAGTTTCTGCAATAAAATCCAGGCATTTAATTCTCTTTTAATAGCAGAATGAAGGATGCGTTTTCCAGTTCATCTCTAATTAACCTTGCAGTAAAACAGGTGGCTGAATTTGAAAAAGTAAACAGGATCAGAACCTTGATAAAATATTTTTTCAACTGTATTTCTCCAGTTTCTATTTATGCCAGGTTCCTTTCTAAATACTTGTAGTTCTATGTTTATTCAGGCTGCTGTTGCTGTTATTAGTTGACCTCAAGTTGGCTCTGACTCATGGTGACTCCATTTACAACAGAATGAAATATTGCTGGGTCCTACACAGATTGCACAATCGTTTGTATGCTCAATTGAGTCCATTGTTGCGACCACTGTGTATTTTGAGTGTGTTCCAACCTAGGGGACTCATCTTCCAACATGGTATCAGACAAAATTATGTTGTGATCCATAGAGTTTTTTTTGACTCATTTTCAGAAGTAGATCACTAGGCTTTTCTTCCTAGTCTGTCTTAGTCTGGAAGCTTGGCTGAAATCTGTTCACCATAGATGATTCTACTGGTATTTGAAACACCAGTGGCATAGCTTCCAATATCATCACAAAATGCAAGCCACCCCAGTAGGGCAAACTGATAGATGGGTGGTGATTATTTAGGCTACATCACATATTTTTACTTATGATAACTGTTTCACATTCAATAGTTTAGAGGAAGAAATGACATGACCATACAGAAGCAAAGATTGTAGCATGTGAATTACCTATTCACATGGAAATAGAAGGGACCCTAGAGTCAGGCCTCAACTTTTCCAGTAACTTGTTTGTATCTTTGGAAATCCATGCCACTTTTTTGGGCTTAAGTGTCCTTATATGTGAAAGGGTCATTGTAGTTACTGAGGTGATCAACTTACCCAGTTTTCCTGGGACATTTCCCTGTTTTAAAGCTGAAAGTCCTGAGTCTCAAGAAACCCCTAAGTCCTGGGCAAACAGGGACAGTGATCATGCTACTAGTCATTAACATTTTGGGGTTCATAGATTCTGTCAAGGCTATATTAAAAGTATGGGCCTTTTCTTCAGAAAAAAAAGTACAAACATACTCACAAAATATTACATAAAATTTTAAAAATCATTGATCTGTTTATGAATCCCAGGTTAATGACCCATCTACTAGATCATCTTTCTAGCTAACATTGTATCTGTAATTAGTGAGAGGATCTTCTATGCTTGTTGCCAGTGTACTGTTTGCATTGTGCTGAATAAATAAGGGAGGGGGGAAAGAGTTTTTTCACCCAAGGGTTTTATAATTCCAATAACATACAGAACAAGAAAAGTGACATTTTTTTCCAGTGGGTACCACAGAAAAAATAGACAAAACAGAATAAAAATGGCCTTCAAAATATTTTTAATCAAATTTGCCTCATAGGTTTTGTTGTACTGTTAATGTCAAACATCTCTCAACCTTTTCACTAGATTTCTCATTTCCTGTTACACTGTCCATCAAAATATACATTGCATCAAAACTTTTCTTGTCCAATGGTGTTCTTTTTGGTATTTGTTTTAGCTAATTTTTCTCTAAGATTATATTATATGTCTAGACGTTCTTTCCTTTTTTCCTAAATGTTCTTTTTTTTTATAGCATCACCTGGAGTGGTTAATTCAGAGGAAGGATGCGCAGTCAATCATAAGGAGTCCTAACTCATAAAGAACTTTGAGTGGCTGGTGGACAGAAGAGGACTGTGAAGGCAGTTGATTTGTGAAGAATGAGCTCTGGGTAGCTGGGTGACAAAGAAAAGCTGTAAGAGCAGTTGATGAAGAAGGACAGAGTCTTTCTGGCTTGTGACCTAGCCCAGGGGCCTAGAAAGAGAGAGGGGCCTGCTGATCTGAAGTGCATGGAGCTGTGCAAATTCTTGAGACTAATGCTGGTACCTGATGATCTGGTTCTGGGTGTCCAGGGATGAAGTTTGACCTAACTCTGGGTAGTTAGAGTGAGAGAGGAAGCACCACAGAAGAAGTGGCTGGTGACAAGAAATGGAGATATGGGCAGGTAACTCCCAGGTGCACTTCCAGATAGGAACCAGATACATGGTGATCTTTACCATGCAGTTAGTGGTAAAAGTGGGGTTTGAACACCTTTTCCCTTGAGTAGTGCAGTTAACAACAACAGCTCAATAATTAAATAAATATGTAATGTAGGTTTCAATGTAGAGTCAATATTTTTACAAGATCTGAAGGAGGTGAGGCCATGGAGATCTCTGGTTATACATTTGTGGTTGCTGTTGCTTCCAGAAGTTATAAATTGGGGATATTTGCATTAGTCTCTTTTGCACAGGAGGGGTGACTATCTGAGCATATTTTCTAGGCAAGTTTTTAAGATCTCATCTAACAGCAGCATCCATTTTCTCACCATAAGGCTGAGAGCTCGACTTACCCTTCTTGGATGGCACCAAAACTTTGCTGGCCACAAGATGTCCAGTGTGATGCCACCTTGACCAGACCCACTCCCAATTCCTTTGGATTCATACCATCCCACACCTACTGAAGCTCTTTGAGGACAACCCATATTTTCAAGTCTCTCCCACTCCTTATACTGAGTGGATCACCCTGAACCATCTTAAGTCCTCTTGTATGCCTTTATGCAGGAATTAATCACACTTATTAAAGTCTTATTTGTCTAGGTTATAGGAGTAGGAATGTTTTTCATGTTTGTATTCCTGACCATGATGCTCAATATTTGTTGAATGAATGTATCTCTGAAGCCATCTAATAGTCTTTTATGTTTGTAGATGTGAAAAACGAAATTCAATAAAGTTAAGGGAACTATCTGAAATCAAGCAGACAGTTAATAGAAGAGCCAGAGTAGACTAGCAGTTCAAACAAGATGGAATCACCAACTTAGAGAAAGGAATATATATATATAGAGAGAGAGAGAATGTCATTTGAATGAGTGTAGAAAAAATTGCTTTGCCACCAAAATTATGCACCTAATAGTAAAAAGAGTGCTACTAAAATAATTCAATTACTTATGAATATCATTCTTGTTTGTTACTTTGATAGAAATGCTCCACCAAAATGTTAGGGGAATGCAAGATCCTCATAAAGTTATCCCTTTTCTCCCACATGTTGTTGTTAGATACTGTCAAGTCAATTCCTACTCATAGTGACCCTATATACCACAGAACGAGACACTGCCCAGTGCTGTGCAATGCGTCTGTGCCATGTTCATAATCGTTGTTATGCTGGGATTCATTTTTGCAGTTACTGTGTCAATCCATCTCATTGAGGGTCTTCCTCTTTTTCGTTGACCCTCTACTTTACCAAGCATGATGTCCTTCTCCAGGGACTGATCCCTCCTGACAACATGTCCAAAGTATGTAAGATGTAGTCTCGCCATCCTTGCTTCTAAGGAGCATTCTGGTTGTACTTCTTCCAAGATAGATTTGTTCGTTCTTTTGGCAGTTCATGGTATGTTCAATATACCTCTCCAACAACACAATTCAAAGACATCAATTCTTCTTTGGTCTTCCTTATTCATTGTCCAGCTTTCCCATGAATATGATGTGACTGAAGATACCATGGCTTGGATCAGGCGCACCCTAGTCTTCAAGGTGACATCTTTGCTTTAAAGATGTCTTTTGCAGCAGATTTGCCCAATGCAATGCATCTTTTGATTTCTTGACTGCGGCTTCCATGAGTGTTGATTGTGGATCCAAGAAGAATGAAATCCTTAACAACTTCAGTCTTTTCTCCATTTATCATGATGTTCCTTATTGGTCCAGTTGTGAGGATTTTGGTTTTCTTTATGTTGAGGTGTAATCCATACTGAAGGCTATGGTCTTTGATCTTCATCAGTAAGTGCTTCGAGTCCTCTTCACTTTCAGCAAGCAAGGTTGTGTCATCTGCATAACGCAGGTTGTTAATGAGTCTTCCTTCAATCTTGATGCCCCATTCTTCTTCATATAGTCCAGCTTTTCAGATTATTTGCTCAGCATACAGATTGAACAGGTATGTTGAAAGGATGCAACCCTGACGGACACCTTTCCTGACTTTAAACCACACAGTATCCCCTTGTTGGGTCTGAATAACTGCCTCTTGATCTATGTACAAGTTCCTCAAGAGCACAATTGTTTTGGAATCCCCATTCTTTGAAATGCTATCCATAATTTGTTATGATCCACACAGTCAAATGCCTTTGCATAGTCAATAAAACACAGGTAAACAACTTTCTGGTATTGTCTACTTTCATCCAGGATCCATCTGACATCAGCAATGATATCCCTGGTTCCACGTCCTCTTCTGAATCCAGCCTGAATTTCTGGCAGTTCCCTGTCGATATATCGCCTCAGCCGCTTTTGAATGATCTTCAGCAAAATTTTACTTACGTGTGATGTTAATGATATTGTTTGATAATTTCTGCATTCGGTTGGATCATCTTTCTTGGGAATAGGCATAAATATGGATCTCTTTCAGTTGGTTGGCCAGGTAGCTGTCTTCCAAATTTCTTGGCGTAGATGGATGAGCACTTCCAGTGCTGCATCCGTTTGTTGAAACATCTCAATTGATATTTCGTCAATCCCTGGAACCTTGTTTTTTGCCAATGCCTTCAGTGCAGCTTGGACTTCTTCCTTTAGTACCATCAGTTCCTGATCATATGCTACCTCTTGAAATGGTTGAACGTCGACCAATTCTTTTTGGTATAATGACTCTGAGTATTCCTTCCATCTTCTGTTGATCCTTCCTGTGTCATTTAATAACTTCCCCATAGAATCCTTTACTATTGCAACTCAAGGCTTGAATTTTTTCTCCAGTTCTTTCAGCTTGAGAAATGCCAAGCATGTGCTTTCCTTTTGGTTTTCTATCACCAGCTCTTTGCACGTATCATTATACTACTTTACTTTGTCTTCTCAAGCCACCCTTTGAAATCTTCTGTTCAGTTCTTTTACTTCATGATTTCTTCCTTTTCCTTTAGCTATTCAACATTCAAGAGCAAGTTTCAGAGTCTCTTCTGACATCCATGTTGGTTTTTTATTTCTTTCTTGTCTTTTTAATGACCTCTTGCTTTCTTCATGTATGATGTCCTTGATGTCATTCCACAAATCATCTGGGCTTCAGTCATTAGTGTTCAATGTGTCAAATCTATTCTAAGATGGTCTCTAAATTCAGGTAGGATATACTCAAGGTCATACTTTGGCTCTCGTGGACTTTTTCAGTTTCAACTTGAACTTGCAAATGAGCAATTGATGGTCTGTTCTGCAGTAAGCCCCTGGCCTTATTCTGACTGATGATATTGAGTTTTTCCATCGTCTCTTTCCACAGATGTAGTCGATTTGACTCCTGTGTATTCCATCTGGTGAGGTTCATGTGTATAGTCACTGTTTATATTGGTGAAAAAAAGGTATTTGCAATGAAGAAGTCGCCGGTCTTGCAAAATTCTATCATACGATCCCTGGCATAGTTTCTATCACCAAGGCCGTATTTTCCAACTACCAATCCTTCTTTGTTTGTAACTTTCACATTCCAATCACCAGTAATTATCAATGTGGCCTGATAGCATGTTCAATCAATTTCAGAACACAGAAGCTGGTAAAAATCTTCAATTTCTTCATCTCTGGCCTTAGTGGTTGGTGTGTAAATTTGAATAATAGTGATATTAACTGGTCTTCTCCCATATAGTCTATCTCATTTATCTCTAATAAGAGATACTTACCAGTCATATACATTAGTCTCTTCCTGGGGTGCATGAGAAATTATCAGATCAATATAATAAGAATCCTCACCTCAGATACCAGCATATTTTGAAATGATATCTAAAATTTTCAGTCAAAATTTGAAGCCTTGTATTTCAGGGACCATCTCTGCATTCCTGTACATATCTGTAGAACATGTACCTGTCACCACTCTGCCAGGATGGGCAATCCTCTCCCATCTGTAGTCAAAGCTCAGAAAGTTGTTAGACCTTGTACCCTAGCTGTGTGTCTGGAATCTGTTCTTTATTTGCTTTGTTAGCTTTTCCTTACCTAGAGGTTTTGCTCTGCCTTTTTTCTTTGATGAGAATTTCTGAAACAATCTGATTTTGCATCAGCCAAATCTATCTCCATGTCATGGACTGAATTGTCAAAAATATCTGTCAACTTGGTTGGGTCATGATTCCCAGTATTGTGTAACTGTGTACCATTTTGTAATCTGATGTGATTTCCTTATGTGTTGTAAATTCAATCACTATGATCTAATAAGATGGATTAGCGGCAGTTATACTGAAAAGGTATACAAGGTTAGATAGTGTCTTAAGCCAATCTCTTTTGAGATATAAAAGAGAGAAGGGAGCAGAGACACATGGGAACCTCATACCACGGAGAAAGCAGTACCAGGAGCAGAGCGCATCCTTTAGACCTTGAGGTTCCTGCACTGAGATATTCCCAAACCCAGGGAAGACTGATGCTTCACAAGGACCTTCCTCCAGAGCCCACAGAGAGAGAAAACCTTCTCTTGGAGCTGATGCCCTGAATTTGGACTTGTAGCCTACTGGACTGTGAGAGAATAAACTTCTCTTTGTTGAAGCCATCCAATTGTGGTATTTCTGTTAGAGCAGCACTAGATGACTAAGACACTCCATTTTTGCATCTTTGAAGATGCCATGGGTTCTACTGTTCCAACAGATGTCTTTGATCCTTTGTTCTCGACATGGACCAGACTCAGTGTGTTGTGAAACCTTACTTCGATTCAGTCTCTGATTATTGCCCCTCCCACCTACTTAATCAAAGGGTATTAACTCCTATTTGCTCTTAATTTAATCTCCTTCTGTTCATTACATCCCACCCACACACAATGAGTCACAGCTCCTCATCTCCTCCAGCCTGCTTTATAAACTTTGTCGATGCAGCTTAATGGAAAGTTGTATTTCTTTTCTTCAAATCCAACATCCTTTCCCAAATCATGATACAAATTTTTTAGGTGGGCAAGTAAAACTGAGTTTTGTTAACTCAATAAAAAAGAAAGAAAATTATCAAATGGTGGATAGTGACTCACAAAACTGAAGCAATGACTGAATAACAGTCTTTACAATGAATAGGAACCTGACAGCTTCTGAAATCCGGTATCTTCAAGGTACCATATCAGGATTAATCTGTGGAAGGCAGAATAATGGACCACCACAGATATCTATGTCCTAATCCCTACAGCCTATGAGTGTATTACCTTATATGGAAAAAGGGACTTTGCAAATATGAGTAAGCATATGGGTCTTGGGACAAGGAGATTATCCTGATTATCTGAGTGGGCCCAATCTAATCACTTGAATCCTTAAAAGCAGAAAACCTTTCCTGGATACACTAGAGGATATAATAATGGATGAAGGGTCAGAAGGATGCAAACTTTCTGTCTTTGAAGATGGAGGACAAAGCCACGAACCAAGGAATGCAGGTGGCCTCTAGAAACTGGAAGGTAAGGGAATGGATGCTCTCCAAGAGCCCTCAAAAAGAAACGCAACCCTGCTGACACCCTGTTTTTAGCCCAGTGAGACCGATGCCACACTTCTGACATACAGAACTGTAAGATAATAAATTTGTATTGTTTTAAGCCACTAAGTTTGTAGTAATTAGTTATAGCAGTCATAGAAAACTAAAACAATCAGTTCCAAGAGAACTTCTCCAAAATAAAAGTCAAATCACAGCACCTTCCACCTCCTACCCCTGTACAAGAGAATCACAAGGCTGGGTTGCTTTAGGCAATATAAATCACATTTGTGTATTCTGCTATGACTCATTTACAACATGTATGGAAATATTGCCTGCTAGTCTATACTTCACCTTTTTGATACAGCAGTTATGGTACTCAGTGTCTGTGTAGATTCTAATTTATGCGACTTATGTTAAGCTCTGAGAAAAAAATAAGCAAAGACCTCTGAACAGGCTTTGAAGGCCGAATAAAGCATATGAGCAAGTGGTTCACACTCTTAGTAACCATAATACTGCTCTATTGTCACTCTACCCTCCAGTAATATCTGTGGCCTTATAGTGAGAGTTTGAAAGCCTGTGATTTCAGTTTAGAAATGATTCTGGACAGAAGTTGATTGCTGTGGGGTTAATTCCTCACCCTGGAACTCTGAAAATCAGCGGAAAAGAGAATGAAGAATTGGTATTAAGACTTGAAGAAAGAATATGTAGGGGAGCTTCTTAGAATGGGTCTAGAGTTTGGGAGATTTCTATCCCATGTCAAGGTCCAACCTAAAGGACCTCACTACAGATAAGGTCTTAATGACAAAGTGGGAAAGATAGCCTGGCCGGTGGATTTCAGTTAGTCCCTGTCCCCAGGCACCCCAGTATTTTTTCAAGAGATTCATGAAACCTGACAATGCCCTCTATGCCAGGTTGGCATGGGCTTAGCAACATGGACTTTACAGAGGCTGACCTGACTGCTTTACTTCTGACAGAAAAAGGTCCCAGCAGCAGCAAACAGTCATGGGCCTTCCATACAGTCTCATATTTTGAGGCAACCACACAGCTAACCAGTAGCATATTTATTGCTGTACCCCTTCTATCATAAGGAGAGTAAAAATTTGTTTTCATTGGAATATACATATTCTATAATGAAACTCATTCCTTTGCCCCTCATGCATCTGCCAGGCACACCATCTGTGGACTTGTTTAACACCTTATATATACCCTGATGCTATCTTAAATATCATAGCCTTCAACTAAGGATCTTACTTATAATAAAAAAATAAACAGTGACCTCATGGCTAAAGGATGGCCTTTAAAAAAATTTATTATTAATATTATCATGAGCCTCTTGGCCCAGAAACAGCTATGGTGCAAGCAGGGAAACTTGCAAGATGATATGTGAACCAGTGAGTAATAAATGTTTTTTATCCCATAACCAGAATGCATGAGTCTAAGGATTAAGCAGAAGAAGTGGAAAAGGCCTCTCTCCAGATGTTGCATAATAACCCTCACGGTTCTTTTTTCTTTCAATATTTGTGACTCTAAGCTCAGCACATATACATAATTTTGGTACCAAATAGAAAAATGCTTTTGCCAGGGATCTGCAGTCATTCCATTCAATTGGATGCTTGAAATTGCGATCTGGTCATTTGGCGTTTCTTACACCACTACATAAACAGGAAAAAAGGAGGGCAGGAGAATAAGTATTATGGTGTCTTCTAGTGGTTAAGAGCTTGGCTGCTGTCTTAGTCATCTAGTGCTGCTATAATAGAAATGCCACAAGTGGATGGCTTTAACAAAGAGAAGTTATTCTCTCACAGTCCAGTAGGCTACAAGTCCAAATTCAGGGCGTCAGCTCCAGGGGAACACTTTGTCTGTTGGCTCTGGAGGAAGGTCCATGTCATCAATCTTCCCTTGGTCTGGGAGATTCTCTGTGCAGGAACCTCAGGTCTAAAGGACACGTTCTGCTCCAGGCTCTGCTTTCTTGGTGGTATGAGGTTCCCCTGTGTCTCTGCTCCCTTCTCTCTTTTATATCTCAAAAGAGATTGGCTTAAGACACTATCCAATCTTGTATACCTCATCAGTATACCTGCCGCTAATCCATCTTATTACTTCATAGTCATAGGGTTTACAACACGTAAGGAAATCACATCAGATTACAAAATGGTACACAATCATACAGTACTGGGAATCATGACCCAGCCAAGTTGACAGATATTTTGGAGGGACACAACTCAATCCATGACAGCTGCTAACCTAAAGGTCGGCAGTTTGAATTCACCAGCCTCTCCTTGGAAATCCTACGGGGCAGTTCTACCCTGTCCCAGAGGGTTTCTATGAGTCACAATCAGCTTGATGACAATGGGTTTGGTTTTTTGGTTTTCCATTGCTTTGATTTTAAATAGAAATAGGATTTCTACTACACATATGGGGCAAAATGGATGGAACCTTGGTGTCCCTTGGCATTCGTATAGTAACTTTTAATAGAAGAGCACAGTTTTCTTCCAAGGCAGGAAAACTTAGGGCCAATAACTCTCAGGATGAAGATTTGTATTGTCATCATGGGGGATAAAAAGCCCTACTTATCTAAGACGCTAGTGGAAAGCAAGGAGAACTTTGAGAGTGTAATGGATGAGAAAAGCCATAGGTCCAGCAAGGGCTTCAGGGTCTGTTGCAGAAAGCAGAACTTTATTTTCTTCCTTTCTTTGTCATGGGTGTGTGTGTGTGTGTGTGTGTGTGTGTGTGTGTGTGTCCATGTGTGTAACTTCTCTTTCTTACTGTGTATAATGTGTGTTAGTGGTAGGTAAATTCACCTAAGATCCAGAGCTTACAGAACATCATGGCAGGAGAGTGACTAAACTAGAGTAGAAATGTTCATCATTCAGATATTTTGAGCCTGGAATTTAATAAATAAAACAAAATAGAATTTAGTCTGTTTCAATTTTCAAAAAAAAAAGACATGTTTTTTATTGTATCCATATGGGATAGTTAAATTATGTAGCTGAAACATTTTCGATATCTTTCTATGGATGTAAAGATGTTAAGAGTATGGGAAAATAAGGTCTGGGTTGTAGGGTTGTGGTGCGATCAATCACTTTTTATGGCCTTTCTTGCCATGGTATTGGAACTCCCACCAAATGATTGGGTGAGACTATGCAAATAAGGTTCTTGTGGCCCACCAAATGGATTGGACAGCTTGCTAATAATGCATATAAGGTGCATGGCACCCATATGGGGGTGGGACTATGCAAATAATGTGTACGGAAATCTAATGAGTATTTTTCCATCCCTCTAGCCTTAAAATGAACCATCCTAGGGGCAGTGAAGGGGACCTCACTACCACCAAGAAGAAGAGACAGGAGTGGAGTGCATGGAAACTGAATAACACCCTGCTTAGAAACCACTGGGTAATATCATTAATATCAAAAACCACTGGTAATATCATTCAAAAGCAGCTGAGGTGGTATATCAACAGGGAACTGCCAGAAATTCAGGCTGGAATCAGAAGAAGACGTGGAACCAGGGATATCATTGCTGATGTCAGATGGATCCTGGATGAAAGTAGAGAATACCAGAAAGATGTTTACCTGTGTTTTATTGACTACGCAAAGGCATTTGACTGTGTGGATCATAACAAATTATGGATAGCATTTCAAAGAATGGGGATTCCAAAACAATTGTGCTCTTGAGGAACTTGTACATAGATCAAGAGGCAGTTATTCAGACCCAACAAGGGGATACTGTATGGTTTAAAGTCAGGAAAGGTGTCCGTCAGGGTTGCATCCTTCTAACATACCTGTTCAATCTGTATGCTGAGCAAATAATCTGAAAAGCTGGACTATATGAAGAAGAATGGGGCATCAAGATTGAAGGAAGACTCATTAACATCCTGCGTTATGCAGATGACACAACCTTGCTTGCTGAAAGTGAAGATGACTCGAAGCACTTACTGATGAAGAGATGGAACCAAAAGCTTCCTAGAATCAAATAAGAATGAAAACACATCATACCAAAACCTTTGGGACACAGTAAAGGCAGTCCTCAGAGGACAATTTATAGCATTAGATGCACAAGTCAAAAAAGAAGAAAGGGACAAAATCAAAACATTAACTATACAACTCAAACAAATAGAAAGAGAAGAGCAAAAAAAGCCCACAGCCACCAGAATAAAGGAAATAATAAAGATCAGAGCAGAAATAAATGCAATAGAGAATAGAAAAACAATAGAAAGAATTAACAAAACCAAAAGTTGGTTCTTTGAAAAGATCAACAAAATCGACAAACCACTGGCCAGACTGAGAAGAGAAAAACAGGAGAGAACTCAAATAACCCAAGTAAGAAATGAAATGGGTGACATTACAACAGACCCAACTGAAATAAAAAGGAT